>NW_024608457.1:0-2500 GCF_018296145.1 Oncorhynchus tshawytscha
GCCGTCTGGTTTGCTAAATATAAGACATTTGAAATGAACACTATTTATTTTACTCAAGTAGTATTTTACTGGGTGACTTTCACTTTTACTTGAGTCATTTTCTGTTAAAAAGGTATCTTTACTTTTACTCAAATATGACAATAGGTTACTGTGTGTATGTGGAGCCCCAGAGAGTTACATGGGCAGCCGTAACCTTTTCTTAAAGGAGAAGTGCACTTCCTGATTCGGCCTAATTTTTCACCAACACTCATTAAGAAATGCTAGTGGCCGTGACTGAAGGCAAAGAAACGAGTCGTCTATGGGGGTGTGGTTTGATGTGGGTGTGTCTTTGTTCGTCCAATCACAGCAAACAAGGGTTAATATAAAGTAGAGAGGAAGGGGGTGAATAGAAAGTCAAGCCAGCCCTGACCTTGTGTTTAGCCAAGCTGACAGCAGCTACCTAGCATAGCTTGTCCCTGACCTTGTGTTTAGCCAAGCTGACAGCAGCTAGCTAGCATAGCTTGTCCCTGACCTTGTGTTTAGCCAAGCTGACAGCAGCTACCTAGCATAGCTTGGCCCTGACCTTGTGTTTAGCCAAGCTGACAGCAGCTAGCTAGCATAGCTTGGCCCTGACCATGTGTTTAGCCAAGCTGACAGCAGCTACCTAGCATAACTTGTCCCTGACCTTGTGTTTAGCCAAGCTGACAGCAGCTACCTAGCATAGCTTGTCCCTGACCTTGCGTTTAGCCAAGCTGACAGCAGCTACCTAGCATAGCTTGTCCCTGACCTTGTGTTTAGCCAAGCTGACAGCAGCTAGCTAGCATAGCTTGTCCCTGACCTTGCGTTAAACTATGCTAGCATAGCATGCAAAGCAAACTCGCCCAGTCTTTTCCCAGACAACACAGTGCTAGCTAGCATAGCTTGTCCCTGACCTTGTGTTAAACTATGCTAGCATAGCATGCAAAGCAAACTCGCCCAGTCTTTTCCCAGACAACACAGTGCTACCTAGCATAGCTTGGCCCTGACCTTGTGTTAAACTATGCTACATAGCATGCAAAGCAAACTCGCCCAGTCTTTTCCCAGACAACACAGTGCTATCACGTGTTAACAGGTAAGGCGTGATTGTAATCAAAACAAAACAAGTCACTCATCAAGTCTCTGCTAGGTAAAGCCCCGCCCCTATCTCAGCTCGCTGGTCACCATAGCAACACACACCCGTAGCACGCGCTCAAACAGGTTTATCTCAAAGCCAATTCCTCCTTTGTTCGCCTTTCCTTCCAGTTCTCTGCTGCCGCTGACTGGAACGAACAGGCAAAAATCACTGAAGTTGAGACTCACATCTCCCTCACTTAGCTGCACCAGCTGTCAGAGCAGCTCACAGATCACTGCACCTGTTCATAGCCCATCTATAAATAGCCCATCTATCTATCTACCTCATCCCCATACTGTATATATCTTGATCCTTTGCACCCCAGTATCTCTACCTGCACATCTACCACTCCAGTGTTTAATTGCTATATTATAATATAACCATGGCCTATTTATTAAATAAATAAAGTTAAATAAAGGTGTTCTCAACTAGCCTACCTGGTTAAATAAAGGTGTTCTCAACTAGCCTACCTGGTTAAATAAAGGTGTTCTCAACTAGCCTACCTGGTTAAATAAAGGTGTTCTCAACTAGCCTACCTGGTTAAATAAAGGTGTTCTCAACTAGCCTACCTGGTTAAATAAAGGTGTTCTCAACTAGCCTACCTGGTTAAATAAAGGTGTTCTCAACTGGCCTACCTGGTTAAATACAGGTGTTCTCAACTGGCCTACCTGGTTAAATACAGGTGTTCTCAACTAGCCTACCTGGTTAAATAAAGGTGTTCTCAACTAGCCTACCTGGTTAAATAAAGGTGAAATAAAAAAATAAAAAACAAACCCTCAAGTCACGACAGCCACTTACCAAACTCGGGTTGTGGACGAGACTAGACTTTATAACCAAATGATCCTATTTACACGTTGTAGTAAATTTTGACGCCCTAGAATGAATGTTTCTGACTCATATCGACGCCACAGTAGGCCATATGAATGTTTCTGACTCATATCGATGCCACTGTAGGCCATATGAATGTTTCTGACTCATATCGACGCCACAGTAGGCCATATGAATGTTTCTGACTCATATCGACGCCACAGTAGGCTATATGAATGTTTCTGACTCATATCGACGCCACAGTAGGCCATATGAATGTTTCTGACTCATATCGACGCCACAGTAGGCTATATGAATGTTTCTGACTCATATCGACGCCACAGTAGGCTATATGAATGTTTCTGACTCATATCGACGCCACAGTAGGCTATATGAATGTTTCTGACTCATATCGACGCCACAGTAGGCTATATGAATGTTTCTGACTCATATCGACGCCACAGTAGGCTATATGAATGTTTCTGACTCATATCGACGCCACAGTAGGCTATATGAATGTTTCTGACTCATATCGACGCCACAGTAGGCTATATGAATGTTTCT
>NW_024608457.1:7500-63377 GCF_018296145.1 Oncorhynchus tshawytscha
TTTAACATGTATGTAGTTCTCCTGGACGAAGAGGGGGCCAGGGAGTAATCGTGGAAGAACAAGTCCGACTTGTCAATCAACGTCATGTGACCTGACTCCTCCCCTTGGAGAACACCTTCCGACACACGTCAAACGGACCCAACTTCATGTCCTGCACACACACACACACACACACACACACACACACACACACACACACACACACACACACCATGGTTAAACACACACACACACACACACACACACCATGGTTAAACACACACACACACACACACACACACACACCATGGTTAAACACACACACACACACACACACCATGGTTAAACACACACACCCACACACACCATGGTTAAACACACACACCCACACACACCATGGTTAAACACACACACACACACCCACCATGGTTAAACACACACACACACACCCACACCATGGTTAAACACACACACACACACCCACCATGGTTAAACACACACACACACACCCACCATGGTTAAACACACACACACACACACACACACACACCATGGTTAAACACACACACACACACACCCACCATGGTTAAACACACACACCATGGTTAAACACACACACACACACACACACCCACCATGGTTAAAACACACACACACACACACACACACACACACACACCCACCATGGTTAAACACACACACACACACACACACACACACACACACACACACACACACACACCCACCATGGTTAAGCACACACACACACACACACACACCCACCATGGTTAAACACACACACCCACCATGGTTAAACACACCCACCATGGTTAAACACACACACACACACACACACACACACACACACCCACCCACCATGGTTAAACACACACACACACCATGGTTAAACACACACACACACCCACCATGGTTAAACACACACACACACACACACACACACACACACACACACACACACACACACACACCATGGTTAAACACACACACACACACCATGGTTAAACACACACACCCACCATGGTTAAACACACACACACACCCACCATGGTTAAACACACACACACACACCCACCATGGTTAAACACACAAACACACACCCACCATGGTTAAACACACACACACACACACACACACCCACCATGGTTAAACACACACACACCCACCATGGTTAAACACACACACACACACCCACCATGGTTAAACACACACACACACACACCCACCATGGTTAAACACACACACACACACCATGGTTAAACACACACACACACACACCCACCATGGTTAAACACACACACACACACACACACACACACACACACCATGGAAACACACACACACACACACACACCATGGAAACACACACACACACACACACACCATGGAAACACACACACACACACACCATGGAAACACACACACACACACCATGGAAACACACACACACACCATGGAAACACACACACACACACACACCATGGAAACACACACACACACACACACCATGGAAACACACACACACCATGGAAACACACACACACACACACACACCATGGAAACACACACACACACACACACCATGGAAACACACACACACACACACACACACACACACACCATGGAAACACACACACACACACACACACACACACACACACACACCATGGAAACACACACACACACACACACACCATGGAAAACACACACACACCATGGAAACACACACACACACACACACACCATGGAAACACACACACACCATGGAAACACACACACACACCATGGAAACACACACACACACACACCATGGTTAAACACACACACACACACACACCATGGTTAAACACACACACCATGGTTAAACACACACACACACACACCATGGTTAAACACACACACCCACACACACCATGGTTAAACACACACACACACACCCACCCCATGGTTAAACACACACACACACACCCACCATGGTTAAACACACACACCCACCATGGTTAAACACACACACACACACCATGGTTAAACACACACACACACACCCACCATGGTTAAACACACACACACACACACCATGGTTAAACACACACACCATGGTTAAAAACACACACACACACACACACACACCCACCATGGTTAAACACACACACACACACCATGGTTAGCACACACACACACACACACCCACCATGGTTAAGCACACACACACACACACACCATGGTTAGCACACACACACACACACACACACACACACACACACACACACACACACACACACCATGGTTAAGCACACACACACACACACACACCCACCATGGTTAAACACACACACACCCACACACACCCACCATGGTTAAACACACACACCCACCATGGTTAAACACACACACACACCATGGTTAAACACACACACACACACACACACCATGGTTAAACACACACACACACCATGGTTAAACACACACACACACACACCCACCATGGTTAAACACACACACACACCCACCATGGTTAAACACACACACACACACACACACCCACCATGGTTAAACACACACACACCCACCATGGTTAAACACACACACACACACACACACACACACACCCACCATGGTTAAACACACACACACACACACACACACCCACCATGGTTAAACACAGACACACACACACCCACCATGGTTAAACACACACACACACACCCACCATGGTTAAACACACACACACACACCCACCATGGTTAAACACACACACACACACCCACCATGGTTAAACACACACACACACACACCCACCATGGTTAAACACACACACACACACACACACCCACCATGGTTAAACACACACACACACACACACACACACCCACCATGGAAACACACACACACACACCATGGAAACACACACACACACCATGGAAAACACACACACACACACACACACCATGGAAACACACACACACACACACACACCATGGAAACACACACACACACCATGGAAACACACACACACACACACACCATGGAAACACACACACACACACACACACACACACCATGGAAACACACACACACACACACACCATGGAAACACACACACACACACACACACACACACACCATGGAAACACACACACACACACCATGGAAACACACACACACACACACACACACACACACACCATGGAAACACACACACACACCATGGAAACACACACACACACACACACACACACCATGGAAACACACACACACACACACACCATGGAAACACACACACACACACACACCATGGAAACACACACACACACACACACCATGGAAAAACACACACACACACACACACCATGGAAACACACACACACACACACACACCATGGAAACACACACACACACCATGGAAACACACACACACACACACACACCATGGAAACACACACACACACACACACACACACACACACACCATGGAAACACACACACACACACACACACCATGGAAACACACACACACACACACCATGGAAACACACACACACACACACACACCATGGAAACACACACACACACACACACACCATGGAAACACACACACACACACACCATGGAAACACACACACACACACACACCATGGAAACACACACACACACACCATGGAAACACAGACACACAACAGGGTGACACACACAACAGGGTTACACACACACACACACAACAGGGTTACACACACACACACACACACACACAACAGGGATACACACACACACACACACAACAGGGTTACACACACACAACAGGGTGACACACACACACACACGACAGGGTGACACACACACACAACAGGGTGACACACACACAGACACGACAGGGTGACACACACACACACGACAGGGTGACACACACACACACAACAGGGTTACACACACACACACACACACACACACAACAGGGTTACACACACACACACACACAACAGGGATACACACACACACACACACAACAGGGTTACACACACACACAACAGGGTGACACACACACACAACAGGGTGACACACACACACACACACGACAGGGTGACACACACACACACGACAGGGTGACACACACACACACAACAGGGTGACACACACACACACACATACAACAGGGTGACACACACACACACATACAACAGGGTGACACACACACACACACACACACACGACAGGGTGACACACACACAACAGGGTGACACACACACACACACACAACAGGGTGACACACACACACACACACACACGACAGGGTGACACACACACAACAGGGTGACACACACACACACACACACACAACAGGGTGACACACACACACACACACGACAGGGTGACACACACACACACAACAGGGTGACACACACACACACATACAACAGGGTGACACACACACACACACACACACAACAGGGTGACACACACACACACACACATACAACAGGGTGACACACACACACATACAACAGGGTGACACACACACACACGACAGGGTGACACACACACACACAACAGGGTGACACACACACACACACATACAACAGGGTGACACACACACACACACACACACAACAGGGTGACACACACACACACACACACATACAACAGGGTGACACACACACACACACGACAGGGTGACACACACACACACAACAGGGTGACACACACACACACACATACAACAGGGTGACACACACACACACACACAACAGGGTGACACACACACACACACACATACAACAGGGTGACACACACACACACACAACAGGGTGACACACACACACACACACACACGACAGGGTGACACACGCACACAACAGGGTGACACACACACACACACACGACAGGGTGACACACACACACACACACGACAGGGTGACACACACACACAACAGGGTGACACACACACACACGACAGGGTGACACACACACACACAACAGGGTGACACACACACACACAACAGGGTGACACACACACACACACGACAGGGTGACACACACACACACGACAGGGTGACACACACACACACAACAGGGTGACACACACACACACAACAGGGTGACACACACACACACACACAACAGGGTGACACACACACACACACACACAACAGGGTGATACACACACACACAACAGGGTCACACACACACACACACAACAGGGTGACACACACACACACGACAGGGTGACATAATTTTTCAAATGTTTTTATTTAAAGTCAGTTAAGAACAAATTATTATTTACAATGACGACACATTTCTCTACAGCACACAGACGACAGACACACACGACAGACACACACACACACACACACAGACGCTCTGACCTTGCGTGCGTTGTTGGCGTCCTCTTTGACCCGGTCGTAGGTCATGACCTTGTCCTTAGCCGACCACATGCTCAGGTTGTGGAGGACCTGAAGACCAGTTGCCACGGTTATTGATGGTTGTCACGGTTAACGACGATTGTAATTCAGCAACGACATCTATTGAAGTATTCATTCCCTTATTTACCTGTCGGATGTCCTGATTGGATGCCAGGATCATCTCGTTGAGGGCAGGAGGCGGGACTTTCAGACCCTCTTTGAATGCAATGGACATCATGGCGCCCTGAGAGAGAGAGGAGGGGAGGGAGAGGGGAGGGAGAGGGGGAGGGAGAGGGGAGGAGGGAGAGGGGGAGGGAGAAGGACAGGGGAGAGAGAGGGGAGGGAGAAGGACAGGGGAGAGAGAGGGGAGGGAGAGAGGAGGGAGGGAGAGGGGAGGAGAAGGACAGGGGGAGAGAGAGGGAGAGAGATGGAGGGAGAGGAGAGAGATGGAGGGAGAGAGATGGAGGGGGAGAGATGGAGGGGAGAGATGGAGGGGGAGAGAGGAGAGATGGAGGGAGAGAGAGAGATGGAGGGAGAGAGAGAGATGGAGGGAGAGGAGATGGAGAGAGAGGGAGGGAGAGAGAGGAGAGATGGAGGGGAGGGAGAGAGGGAGAGGGGAGAGAGAGAGGGAGGGGAGAGAGAGAGAAAACAACTTTGTTCCATTTGAATCTAGAAAAAAAAAAAAAAAAAAAAAAAAGTGTGTGTTCCAGTGTGTGTGTGTGTGTGTTCCAGTGTGTGTGTGTGTGTTCCAGTGTGTGTGTGTGTGTGTGTGTTCCAGTGTGTGTGTGTGTTCCAGTGTGTGTGTGTGTGTGTGTGTGTGTGTTCCAGTGTGTGTGTGTGTGTTCCAGTGTGTGTGTGTGTTCCAGTGTGTGTGTGTGTTCCAGTGTGTGTGTGTGTTCCAGTGTGTGTGTGTGTGTGTTCCAGTGTGTGTGTGTGTATGTTCCAGTGTGTGTGTGTGTGTGTTCCAGTGTGTGTGTGTGTGTTCCAGTGTGTGTGTGTGTGTGTGTTCCAGTGTGTGTGTGTGTGTGTTCCAGTGTGTGTGTGTGTGTGTGTGTGTTCCAGTGTGTGTGTGTTTGTGTTCCAGTGTGTGTGTGTGTGTGTTCCAGTGTGTGTGTGTGTGTTCCAGTGTGTGTGTGTGTGTGTGTTCCAGTGTGTGTGTGTGTGTTCGTGTGTGTGTTCCAGTGTGTGTGTGTGTGTGTTCCAGTGTGTGTGTGTGTTCCAGTGTGTGTGTGTGTGTGTTCCAGTGTGTGTGTGTGTGTTCCAGTGTGTGTGTGTGTGTGTGTTCCAGTGTGTGTGTGTGTTCCAGTGTGTGTGTGTGTGTGTGTGTGTGTGTGTGTTCCAGTGTGTGTGTGTGTTCCAGTGTGTGTGTGTGTTCCAGTGTGTGTGTGTGTTCCAGTGTGTGTGTGTGTTCCAGTGTGTGTGTGTGTGTGTGTTCCAGTGTGTGTGTGTGTATGTTCCAGTGTGTGTGTGTGTGTGTTCCAGTGTGTGTGTGTGTGTGTTCCAGTGTGTGTGTGTGTGTGTGTTCCAGTGTGTGTGTGTGTGTGTGTTCCAGTGTGTGTGTGTGTGTGTGTGTGTTCCAGTGTGTGTGTGTTTGTGTTCCAGTGTGTGTGTGTGTGTGTGTTCCAGTGTGTGTGTGTGTGTGTTCCAGTGTGTGTGTGTGTGTGTGTGTTCCAGTGTGTGTGTGTGTGTGTTCGTGTGTGTGTTCCAGTGTGTGTGTGTGTGTGTTCCAGTGTGTGTGTGTGTGTGTTCCAGTGTGTG
This sequence comes from Oncorhynchus tshawytscha, assembly GCF_018296145.1. NCBI lineage: Eukaryota > Metazoa > Chordata > Actinopteri > Salmoniformes > Salmonidae > Oncorhynchus > Oncorhynchus tshawytscha. The sequence goes on from NW_024608457.1 coordinate 14,652, forward strand.
TGTGTGTGTTCCAGTGTGTGTGTGTGTGTGTGTGTTCCAGTGTGTGTGTGTGTTCCAGTGTGTGTGTGTGTGTGTGTGTGTGTGTTCCAGTGTGTGTGTGTGTTCCAGTGTGTGTGTGTTCCAGTGTGTGTGTGTGTTCCAGTGTGTGTGTGTGTTCCAGTGTGTGTGTGTGTGTGTTCCAGTGTGTGTGTGTGTATGTTCCAGTGTGTGTGTGTGTGTGTTCCAGTGTGTGTGTGTGTGTGTTCCAGTGTGTGTGTGTGTGTGTGTTCCAGTGTGTGTGTGTGTGTGTTCCAGTGTGTGTGTGTGTGTGTGTGTTCCAGTGTGTGTGTGTTTGTGTTCCAGTGTGTGTGTGTGTGTGTGTTCCAGTGTGTGTGTGTGTGTGTTCCAGTGTGTGTGTGTGTGTGTGTGTTCCAGTGTGTGTGTGTGTGTGTTCGTGTGTGTGTTCCAGTGTGTGTGTGTGTGTGTTCCAGTGTGTGTGTGTGTGTGTGTTCCAGTGTGTGTGTTCCAGTGTGTGTGTGTTCCAGTGTGTGTGTTCCAGTGTGTGTGTTCCAGTGTGTGTGTGTTCCAGTGTGTGTGTGTGTGTGTGTTCCAGTGTGTGTGTGTGTGTGTGTTCCAGTGTGTGTGTGTGTGTGTGTTCCAGTGTGTGTGTGTGTTCCAGTGTGTGTGTGTGTTCCAGTGTGTGTGTGTGTTCCAGTGTGTGTGTGTGTGTGTGTGTTCCAGTGTGTGTGTGTGTGTGTGTGTTCCAGTGTGTGTGTGTGTGTGTGTGTTCCAGTGTGTGTGTGTGTGTGTGTGTTCCAGTGTGTGTGTGTGTGTTCCAGTGTGTGTGTGTGTGTGTGTTCCAGTGTGTGTGTGTGTTCCAGTGTGTGTGTGTGTGTGTGTTCCAGTGTGTGTGTGTGTGTGTTCGTGTGTGTGTTCCAGTGTGTGTGTGTGTGTGTTCCAGTGTGTGTGTGTGTGTGTGTTCCAGTGTGTGTGTTCCAGTGTGTGTGTGTTCCAGTGTGTGTGTTCCAGTGTGTGTGTTCCAGTGTGTGTGTTCCAGTGTGTGTGTGTGTGTGTGTTCCAGTGTGTGTGTGTGTGTTCCAGTGTGTGTGTGTGTGTTCCAGTGTGTGTGTGTGTGTGTGTGTTCCAGTGTGTGTGTGTGTGTGTGTGTTCCAGTGTGTGTGTGTGTGTGTTCCAGTGTGTGTGTGTGTGTTCCAGTGTGTGTGTGTGTGTGTTCCAGTGTGTGTGTGTTCCAGTGTGTGTGTGTGTGTGTGTGTGTTCCAGTGTGTGTGTGTGTGTGTGTGTTCCAGTGTGTGTGTGTGTGTGTGTTCCAGTGTGTGTGTGTGTGTGTGTTCCAGTGTGTGTGTGTGTGTGTTCCAGTGTGTGTGTGTGTGTGTTCCAGTGTGTGTGTGTGTGTGTGTGTGTTCCAGTGTGTGTGTGTGTGTGTGTGTGTTCCAGTGTGTGTGTGTGTGTGTGTTCCAGTGTGTGTGTGTGTGTGTGTGTTCCAGTGTGTGTGTGTGTGTGTGTTCCAGTGTGTGTGTGTGTTCCAGTGTGTGTGTGTGTGTGTGTTCCAGTGTGTGTGTGTGTTCCAGTGTGTGTGTGTGTTCCAGTGTGTGTGTGTGTGTGTGTGTTCCAATGTGTGTGTGTGTGTGTGTTCCAGTGTGTGTGTGTGTTCCAGTGTGTGTGTGTGTGTGTGTTCCAGTGTGTGTGTGTGTGTTCCAGTGTGTGTGTGTGTGTTCCAGTGTGTGTGTGTGTGTGTGTTCCAGTGTGTGTGTGTGTGTGTGTTCCAGTGTGTGTGTGTGTGTTCCAGTGTGTGTGTGTGTGTGTTCCAGTGTGTGTGTGTGTGTGTTCCAGTGTGTGTGCGTGTTCCAGTGTGTGTGTGTGTGTGTGTTCCAGTGTGTGTGTGTGTTCCAGTGTGTGTGTGTGTGTTCCAGTGTGTGTGTGTTCCAGTGTGTGTGTGTGTGTGTGTGTTCCAATGTGTGTGTGTGTGTGTGTTCCAGTGTGTGTGTGTGTGTGTTCCAGTGTGTGTGTGTGTGTTCCAGTGTGTGTGTGTGTGTGTTCCAGTGTGTGTGTGTGTGTGTGTGTGTGTGTGTTCCAGTGTGTGTGTGTGTGTGTGTGTGTGTGTGTTCCAGTGTGTGTGTTTGTTCCAGTGTGTGTGTGTGTGTGTGTGTTCCAGTGTGTGTGTGTGGTCCAGTGTGTGTGTGTGTTCCAGTGTGTGTGTGTGTGTGTGTGTTCCAGTGTGTGTGTGTGTGTGTGTGTTCCAGTGTGTGTGTGTGTGTGTTCCAGTGTGTGTGTGTGTGTGTGTTCCAGTGTGTGTGTGTGTTCCAGTGTGTGTGTGTGTGTGTTCCAGTGTGTGTGTGTGTGTGTGTTCCAGTGTGTGTGTGTGTGTGTGTTCCAGTGTGTGTGTGTGTGTTCCAGTGTGTGTGTGTGTGTGTTCCAGTGTGTGTGTGTGTGTGTGTGTTCCAGTGTGTGTGTGTGTGTGTGTTCCAGTGTGTGTGTGTGTGTGTGTTCCAGTGTGTGTGTGTGTGTGTTCCAGTGTGTGTGTGTGTGTTCCAGTGTGTGTGTGTGTGTGTGTGTGTTCCAGTGTGTGTGTGTGTGTTCCAGTGTGTGTGTGTGTGTTCCAGTGTGTGTGTGTGTGTTCCAGTGTGTGTGTGTGTGTGTGTTCCAGTGTGTGTGTGTGTTCCAGTGTGTGTGTGTGTTCCAGTGTGTGTGTGTGTGTTCCAGTGTGTGTGTGTGTGTTCCAGTGTGTGTGTGTGTGTTCCAGTGTGTGTGTGTGTGTGTTCCAGTGTGTGTGTGTGTGTTCCAGTGTGTGTGTGTGTGTGTGTGTGTTCCAGTGTGTGTGTGTGTGTGTTCCAGTGTGTGTGTGTGTGTGTGTTCCAGTGTGTGTGTGTGTTCCAGTGTGTGTGTTTTCCAGTGTGTGTGTGTGTGTTTTCCAGTGTGTGTGTGTGTGTGTTCCAGTGTGTGTGTGTGTGTTCCAGTGTGTGTGTGTGTGTTCCAGTGTGTGTGTGTGTGTTCCAGTGCCAGTGTGTGTGTGTGTGTGTTCCAGTGTGTGTGTGTTCCAGTGTGTTCCAGTGTGTGTGTGTGTTCCAGTGTGTGTGTGTTCCAGTGTGTGTGTGTGTGTTCCAGTGTGTGTGTGTTCCAGTGTGTGTGTGTGTGTGTTCCAGTGTGTGTGTGTGTGTGTGTGTTCCAGTGTGTGTGTGTTCCAGTGTGTTCCAGTGTGTGTGTGTGTTCCAGTGTGTGTGTGTTCCAGTGTGTGTGTGTTCCAGTGTGTGTGTGTGTGTGTTCCAGTGTGTTCCAGTGTGTGTGTGTTCCAGTGTGTGTGTGTGTGTGTTCCAGTGTGTGTGTGTGTGTGTTCCAGTGTGTGTGTGTGTGTGTTCCAGTGTGTGTGTGTGTGTGTGTGTTCCAGTGTGTGTGTGTTCCAGTGTGTGTGTGTGTGTGTACCTTGATCTGCTCCAGTCGTGGTCTCTGGAAGCGCAGGTCAAAGCAGTAGTTGGCCAGAGAGCGGATCTTTTGGTGATTACGGTCATTACACATACAGATGATGGGGATCCTGGACTGTTTTATCAGACCTATCATCTCCTACAGGGGTCAGAGGTCATTACACATACAGATGATGGGGATCCTGGACTGTTTTATCAGACCTATCATCTCCTACAGGGGTCAGAGGTCATTACACATACAGATGATGGGGATCCTGGACTGTTTTATCAGACCTATCATCTCCTACAGGGGTCAGAGGTCATTACACATACAGATGATGGGGATCCTGGACTGTTTTATCAGACCTATCATCTCCTACAGGGGTCAGAGGTCATTACACATACAGATGATGGGGATCCTGGACTGTTTTATCAGACCTATCATCTCCTACAGGGGTCAGAGGTCATTACACATACAGATGATGGGGATCCTGGACTGTTTTATCAGACCTATCATCTCCTACAGGGGTCAGAGGTCATTACACATACAGATGATGGGGATCCTGGACTGTTTTATCAGACCTATCATCTCCTACAGGGGTCAGGGGTCAGAGGTCATTACACATACAGATGATGGGGATCCTGGACTGTTTAATCAGACCTATCATCTCCTACAGGGGTTAGAGGTCAGAGGTCATTACACATACAGATGATGGGGATCCTGGACTGTTTTATCACACCTATCATCTCCTACAGGGGTCAGAGGTCATTACACATACAGATGATGGGGATCCTGGACTGTTTTATCAGACCTATCATCTCCTACAGGGGTCAGGGGTCATTATGGATGGGGATCCTGGACTATTTAATCAGACCCATCATCTCCTACAGGGGTCAGAGGTCATTATAGATGGGGATCCTGGACTATTTAATCAGACCCACCATCTCCTACAGGGGTCAGAGGTCATTACACATACAGATGATGGGGATCCTGGACTGTTTTATCAGACCTATCATCTCCTACAGGGGTCAGAGGTCATTACACATACAGATGATGGGGATCCTGGACTGTTTTATCAGACCTATCATCTCCTACAGGGGTCAGAGGTCATTACACATACAGATGATGGGGATCCTGGACTGTTTTATCAGACCTATCATCTCCTACAGGGGTTAGAGGTCAGAGGTCATTACACATACAGATGATGGGGATCCTGGACTGTTTTATCACACCTATCATCTCCTACAGGGGTCAGAGGTCATTACACATACAGATGATGGGGATCCTGGACTGTTTTATCAGACCTATCATCTCCTACAGGGGTCAGAGGTCATTACACATACAGATGATGGGGATCCTGGACTATTTTATCAGACCTATCATCTCCTACAGGGGTCAGGGGTCATTATGGATGGGGATCCTGGACTATTTAATCAGACCCATCATCTCCTACAGGGGTCAGAGGTCATTATAGATGGGGATCCTGGACTATTTAATCAGACCCACCATCTCCTACAGGGGTCAGAGGTCATTATAGATGGGGATCTGGGACTGTTTAATCAGACCCACCATCTCCTACAGGGGTCAGAGGTCATTATAGATGGGGATCCTGTACTATTTAATCAGACCCATCATCTCCTACAGGGGCCAGGGGTCAGAGGTCATTATAGATGGGGATCCTGGACTATTTAATCAGACCCATCATCTCCTACAGGGGTCAGAGGTCATTATAGATGGGGATCCTGGACTATTTAATCAGACCCACCATCTCCTACAGGGGTCAGAGGTCAGGGGTCAGAGGTCATTATAGATGGGGATCTGGGACTGTTTAATCAGACCCACCATCTCCTACAGGGGTCAGAGGTCATTATAGATGGGGATCCTGTACTATTTAATCAGACCCATCATCTCCTACAGGGGCCAGGGGTCAGAGGTCATTATAGATGGGGATCCTGGACTATAATCAGACCCAACATCTCCTACAGGGGTCAGAGGTCATTATAGATGGGGATCTGGGTACCTGTATTCCTCCGCGGTCTTCGTTGCCGGCCATGCCATCAATCTCATCCATGATGAGAACATGTTTACTACTGACTGTCTGAGACGAACCTGGAGAGAGAGAGGAGGGAGAGAGGGGAGGGGTGAGAGAGGAGATGGAGAGAGATGGAGAGAGATGGAGAGAGAGAGAGATGGAGAGAGAGAGATGGAGAGAGAGAGAGATGGAGAGAGAAGAGGCGGGGAGAGAGATGGAGAGAGAGAGGCGGGGAGAGAGATGGAGAGAGAGAGAGGCGGGGAGAGAGATGAGAGAGAGAGGCGGGGAGAGAGATGAGAGAGAGAGAGAGGCGGGGAGAGAGATGGAGAGAGATAGGAGGGGAGAGAGATGGAGAGAGATAGGAGGGGAGAGAGATGGAGAGAGATAGGAGGGGGAGAGAGATGGAGAGAGAGGAGGGGAGAGAGATGGAGAGAGAGGAGGGGAGAGAGAGATGGAGAGAGAGGAGGGGAGAGAGATGGAGAGAGAGGAGGGAGAGAGATGGAGAGAGAGAGGAGAGAGATGGAGAGAGAGAGGAGGGGAGAGAGATGGAGAGAGAGAGGAGGGGAGAGAGATGGAGAGAGAGAGGAGGGGAGAGAGATGGAGAGAGAGGAGGGGAGAGAGATGGAGAGAGAGGCGGGGAGAGAGATGGAGAGAGAGGCGGGGAGAGAGATGGAGAGAGAGAGGCGGGGAGAGAGATGGAGAGAGAGAGGGGGAGAGAGATGGAGAGAGAGGCGGGGAGAGAGATGGAGAGAGAGGCGGGGAGAGAGATGGAGAGGAGAGAGATGGAGAGGGAGAGAGATGGAGAGGAGAGAGATGGAGAGAGAAGAGGAGGGAGAGAGATGGAGAGAGAGAGAGGAGGGGAGAGAGATGGAGAGAGAGAGAGGAGGGGAGAGAGATGGAGAGAGAGAGAGGAGGGGAGAGAGATGAGGAGGGGAGAGAGATGGAGAGAGATGAGGAGGGGAGAGAGATGGAGAGAGAGAGGAGGGGAGAGAGATGGAGAGAGAGAGGAGGGGAGAGAGATGGAGAGAGAGGAGGAGGGGAGAGAGATGGAGAGAGAGAGGAGGGGAGAGAGATGGAGAGAGAGAGGAGGGGAGAGAGATGGAGAGAGAGAGGGGAGAGAGATGGAGAGAGAGAGGAGGGGAGAGAGATGGAGAGAGGAGGGAGAGAGATGAGGAGGGGAGAGAGATGAGAGAGAGAGAGAGAGAGAGAGAGAGAGAGAGAGATGAGGAGGGGAGAGAGATGGAGAGAGAGAGAGAGAGAGAGGAGAGGAGGAGGGGAGAGAGAGAGGAGAGAGAGATGGAGAGAGAGGAGGGAGAGAGATGGAGAGAGAGAGATGGAGAGAGAGGAGAGAGAGAAGGGAGAGAGATGGAGAGAGAGAGAGAGAGAGAGAGAGAGAGAGGAGAGAGAGAGAGAGAGAGAGGAGGGGAGAGAGATGGAGAGAGAGAGGAGGAGGGAGAGAGATGGAGAGAGAGGAGGAGGGGAGAGAGATGGAGAGAGAGAGAGAGAGAGAGGAGAGAGAGAGGAGGGGAGAGAGAGAGAGAGAGAGAGAGAGAGAGAGAGAGATGGAGAGAGGAGGAGGGGAGAGAGATGGAGAGAGAGAGAGAGAGAGAGAGAGGAGAGAGAGATGGAGAGAGGAGGGGAGAGAGAGAGAGAGAGATGGAGAGAGAGATGGAGAGAGGAGGGAGAGAGAGAGAGAGAGAGATGGAGAGAGAGATGGAGAGAGAGAGGAGGAGGGGGAGAGAGATGGAGAGAGAGAGAGAGAGAGAGGAGGGGAGAGAGAGAGAGAGAGAGAGAGAGATGGAGAGAGAGAGACAGAGAGAGGAGGGGAGAGAGAGAGAGAGAGAGATGGAGAGAGAGAGACAGAGAGATGGAGGGAGTAAACAAATAAGAAATATAATTCAATTCCATCCACAAAGTGCAATTTGGTTTCAGAAAAATGATGTGTGTGTGGTGATGTGTGTGTACCTGTGTAGAAGTTGTTGATACTGGTGTTGTTCAGAGACTCAGCGATCACCTGTTTCAGACTGTTCTTACTGCGAGTACAGCTGGCATTCATCTCTACATAGCTGTAGCCCAGCTCCTACACACACACACACACACACACACACACACACACACACAGAAAGAGACAAACAGAAAGTGAGATTTGAACCGGAGAAGACGAGAGGAGGACAGAGGGTAGTTCAGGAGACAAACAGAAAGTGAGATTTGAACCAGAGAAGACGAGGAGGACAGAGAGTAGTTCAGGAGACAAACAGAAAGTGAGGATTTGAACCGGAGAAGAGGAGGACAGAGAGTAGTTCAGGAGACAAACAGAAAGTGAGATTTGAACCGGAGAAGACGAGGAGGAGGACAGAGAGTAGTTCAGGAGACAAACAGAAAGTGAGATTTGAACCGGAGAAGAGGAGGACAGAGAGTAGTTCAGGAGACAAACAGAAAGTGAGATTTGAACCGGAGAAGACGAGAGGAGGACAGAGAGTAGTTCAGGAGACAAACAGAAAGTGAGATTTGAACCGGAGAAGACGAGGAGGACAGAGAGTAGTTCAGGAGACAAACAGAAAGTGAGGATTTGAACCGGAGAAGAGGAGGACAGAGAGTAGTTCAGACTGACCTCACAGACCAAGGCAGCTGTGGTGGTCTTGCCCACGCCAGGAGGTCCAGATAACAGGGCTGCCTTGAAGCTTGAACCATTATCCTTAGTACTGGTGAACTTACCAAACCCTCTCCCTGGGAGAGAGGGAGAACACATACATTATTTATCTACTACTAAGAGAGCATACAAACACTACTAGACAGAGACACAGACAGAGAGACAGAGAGAGAGAGACAGAGAGAGAGAGACAGAGACAGAGAGACAGAGACAGAGAGAGAGAGAGAGACAGAGAGAGAGAGAGAGACAGAGAGAGACAGAGAGAGAGACAGAGAGAGAGACACACAGACCTGCTGTTTTAGCCCCTCCCACTGCATGGTGGGTGTGCCAGTTCTTCAGCCAGCGAAGCAACTTATTGGCTTGGCTCTGGTCTCCCTGCTGACCAATCACAGCCTTCAGATTCTGGGGGCGGTACTTATCCACCCACAGCAGACTGAAATCTTCACCCGCGAATGAGGGCAAAGACAGAGTGGCAGAGGAGGAAGATGATTGGCTCTTACCCCCCAAGTCCAGCCCTCTTTTGACCCCTGAACCTGTACCCCTCCCTGGGAGGGTCACTCTGTCCCCTACCCTGACTCCTCGCCCCGACGCTGAGCCAGGTTTGGAGGGGCTGGGGGTCATGGAGCGAGTTTTGGGGGACTGTTTGGGGGTGCGGGAGGTGGTCTTGGTGTCCGGTGTTCTGCTCTTAAATCCCTTGTTCTGATAGGACGAAAGAGGAGATACAACAAATTAACATCATTATTTATAGGTCTGTTTCCCAAACTCAGATAAAACCCAGTCCAGTCAAATTAAAGAATGTGTACTATTGGACCAACTCAACTAGAAGTATAAATACTGTTTTTTAGATCAGGGAGAACCAGGCCTAATCCGGATCAGGGAGAACAAGGCCTAATCCGGATCAGGAGAACCAGGCCTAATCCGGATCAGGGAGAACCAGGCCTAATCCGGATCAGGGAGAACCAGGCCTAATCCGGATCAGGGAGAAACAGGCCTAATCCGGATCAGGGAGAACCAGGCCTAATCCGGATCAGGGAGAACCAGGCCTAATCCGGATCAGGGAGAACCAGGCCTAATCCGGATCAGGGAGAACCAGGCCTAATCCGGATCAGGGAGAACCAGGCCTAATCCGGGTCTGGGAGAACAGGCCTAATCCGGATCTGGGAAAACAGGCCTAATACTTCCTACATGAGTTATATTAGTAGTATTACATTAGTTATATTAGTAGTATTACACCAGTTACATTAGCTATATTAGTTAAATTAGTAGTATTACATTAGTAATATTAGTAGTATTACATTAGTTATATTAGTAGTATTACATTAGTTATATTAGTAGTATTACATTAGTTATATTAGTAGTATAACATTAGTTATATTAGTATTACACCAGTTACATTAGTAATATTAGTAGTATTACACCAGTTACATTAGTAATATTAGTAGTATTACATTAGTTATATTAGTAGTATTACATTAGTAATATTAGTAGTATTACATTAGTAATATTAGTAGTATTACATTAGTAATATTAGTAGTATTACACCAGTTACATTAGTAATATTAGTAGTATTACATTAGTAATATTAGTAGTATTACATTAGTTATATTAGTAGTATTACACCAGATACATTAGTTATATTAGTAGTATTACACCAGTTACATTAGTAATATTAGTAGTATTACACCAGTTACATTAGTTACATTAGTTATATTAGTAGTATTAAATTAGTTATATTACTAGCATTACATTAGTGATATTAGTAGTATTACATTAGTTACATTAGTTATATTAGTAGTATTACACCAGTTACATTAGTAATATTAGTAGTATTACACCAGTTACATTAGTAATATTAGTAGTATTACACCAGTTACATTAGTAATATTAGTAGTATTACACCAGTTACATTAGTTACATTAGTTATATTAGTAGTATTACACCAGTTACATTAGTAATATTAGAGTATAACATTAGTTATATTAGTAGTATTACATTAGTTATATTAGTAGTATTACATTAGTTATATTAGTATTACACCAGTTACATTAGTAATATTAGTAGTATTACACCAGTTACATTAGTAATATTAGTAGTATTACATTAGTTATATTAGTAGTATTACATTAGTTATATTAGTAGTATTACATTAGTTATATTAGTAGTATTACATTAGTTATATTAGTAGTATTACATTAGTTATATTAGTAGTATTACACCAGTTACATTAGTAATATTAGTAGTATTACACCAGTTACATTAGTAATATTAGTAGTATTACACCAGTTACATTAGTAATATTAGTAGTATTACACCAGTTACATTAGTAATATTAGTAGTATTACATTAGTTATATTAGTAGTATTACATTAGTTATATTAGTAGTATTACATTAGTTATATTAGTAGTATTACATTAGTTATATTAGTAGTATTACATTAGTTATATTAGTAGTATTACATTAGTTATATTAGTAGTATTACATTAGTAATATTAGTAGTATTACATTAGTAATATTAGTAGTATTACATTAGTTATATTATTAGTATTACACCAGTTACATTAGTAATATTAGTAGTATTACACCAGTTACATTAGTTACATTAGTTATATTAGTAGTATTAGTTATATTAGTAGTATTATATTAGTTATATTAGTAGTATTACATTAGTTATATTAGTAGTATTAGTTATATTAGTAGTATTACACCAGTTACATTAGTAATATTAGTAGTATTAGTAGTATTACACCAGTTACATTAGTTATATTAGTTAAATTAGTAGTATTACATTAGTAATATTAGTAGTATAACATTAGTTATATTAGTAGTATTACATTAGTTATATTAGTAGTATAACATTAGTTATATTAGTAGTATTACATTAGTTATATTAGTAGTATTACACCAGTTATATTAGTAGTATTACATAGTTATATTATTAGTAGTATTACATTAGTTATACTAGTAGTATTACATTAGTAATATTAGTAGTATAACAGTTATATTAGTAGTATTACATTAGTTATATTAGTAGTATTACATTAGTTATATTAGTAGTATTACATTAGTTATATTAGTAGTATTACACCAGTTATATTAGTAGTATTACATTAGTTATATTACATTAGTAGTATTACATTAGTTATATTAGTAGTATTACATTAGTATATTAGTAGTATAACAGTTATATTAGTAGTATTACATTAGTTATATTAGTAGTATTACATTAGTTATAGATACATTAGTTATATTAGTAGTATTACATTAGTTATATTAGTAGTATTACATTAGTTATATTAGTAGTATTAGTTATATTAGTAGTATTACATTAGTTATATTAGTAGTATTACATTAGTTATATTAGTAGTATTACATTAGTTATATTAGTAGTATTACACCAGTTACATTAGTTATATTAGTAGTATTACACCAGTTACATTAGTTATATTAGTAGTATTACATTAGTTATATTAGTAGTATTATTAGTTATATTAGTAGTATTAGTTATATTAGTAGTATTACATTAGTTATATTAGTAGTATTACATTAGTTATATTAGTAGTATTACATTAGTTATATTAGTAGTATTACATTAGTTATATTAGTAGTATTACATTAGTTATATTAGTAGTATTACATTAGTATTATATTAGTAGTATTACATTAGTTATATTAGTAGTATTACATTAGTTATATTAGTTATATTAGTTATATTAGTAGTATTACATTAGTTATATTAGTAGTATTACATTAGTTATATTAGTAGTATTAGTTATATTAGTAGTATTAGTTATATTAGTAGTATTACATTAGTTATTAGTTATATTAGTTATATTAGTAGTATTACATTAGTTATATTGGTAGTATTATATTAGTAGTATTAGTTATATTAGTTATATTAGTAGTATTACATTAGTTATATTAGTAGTATTACATTAGTTATATTAGTAGTATTACATTAGTTATATTAGTTATATTAGTAGTATTACATTAGTTATATTAGTTATATTAGTAGTATTACATTAGTTATATTAGTTATATTAGTAGTATTACATTAGTTATATTAGTTATATTAGTAGTATTACATTAGCTATATTAGTAGTATTAGTTATATTATTAGTATTACATTAGTTATATTAGTAGTATAACATTAGTTATATTAGTAGTATTATATTAGTTATATTAGTAGTATTATATTAGTTATATTAGTAGTATTATATTAGTTATATTAGTAGTATTATATTAGTTATATTAGTAGTATTAGTTATATTATTAGTATTACATTAGTTATATTAGTAGTATAACATTAGTTATATTAGTAGTATAACATTAGTTATATTAGTAGTATTACATTAGTTATATTAGTAGTATTACATTAGTTATATTAGTAGTATTACATTAGTTATATTTAGTATTACATTAGTTATATTAGTAGTATTACATTAGTTATATTAGTAGTATTACACCAGTTACATTAGTTAGTATTAGTATATTAGTAGTATTACATTAGTTATATTAGTAGTATTACATTAGTTATATTAGTAGTATTACATTAGTTATATTAGTAGTATTACATTAGTTATATTAGTAGTATTACATTAGTTATATTAGTAGTTATATTACATTAGTTATATTAGTAGTATTACATTAGTTATATTAGTAGTATTACATTAGTTATATTAGTAGTATTACATTAGTTATATTAGTAGTATTACATTAGTTATATTAGTAGTATTACATTAGTTATATTAGTAGTATTACATTAGTTATATTAGTAGTATTATTACATTAGTTATATTAGTAGTATTACATTAGTTATATTAGTAGTATTATTAGTTATATTAGTAGTATTATTAGTTATATTAGTAGTATTACATTAGTTATATTAGTAGTATTAGTTATATTAGTAGTATTACATTAGTTATATTAGTAGTATTAGTTATATTAGTAGTATTACATTAGTTATATTACATTAGTTATATTAGTAGTATTACACCAGTTACATTAGTTATTAGTAGTATTAGTTATATTAGTAGTATTACATTAGTTATATTAGTAGTATTACATTAGTTATATTAGTAGTATTACATTAGTTATATTAGTTATTACATTAGTTATATTAGTAGTATTAGTTATATTACATTAGTTATATTAGTAGTATTACATTAGTTATATTAGTAGTATTATTAGTAGTATTACATTAGTTATATTAGTAGTATTACATTAGTTATATTAGTAGTATTACACCAGTTACATTAGTTATATTAGTAGTATTACACCAGTTACATTAGTTATATTAGTAGTAGTTATATTAGTAGTATTAGTTATATTAGTAGTATTACATTAGTTATATTAGTAGTATTACATTAGTTATATTAGTAGTATTACATTAGTTATATTAGTAGTATTACATTAGTTATATTAGTAGTATTACATTAGTTACATTAGTTATATTAGTTAGTATTAGTACATTAGTTATATTAGTAGTATTACATTAGTTATATTAGTAGTATTAGTTATATTAGTAGTATTACATTAGTTATATTAGTAGTATTAGTATTAGTATATTAGTAGTATTAGTTATATTAGTAGTATTAGTTATATTAGTAGTATTAATATTATTACATTAGTTATATTAGTAGTATTACATTAGTTATATAGTAGTATTACATTAGTTATATTAGTAGTATTAGTTATATTAGTAGTATTAGTTATATTAGTAGTATTAGTTATATTAGTAGTATTACATTAGTTATATTAGTAGTATTAGTAATATTAGTAGTATAACATTAGCTATATTAGTAGTATAACATTAGTTATATTAGTAGTATTACATTAGTTATATTAGTTATATTAGTAGTATTATATTAGTTATATTAGTAGTATTACATTAGCTATATTAGTAGTATAACATTAGCTATATTAGTAGTATAACATTAGTTATATTAGTAGTATTACATTAGTTATATTAGTTATATTAGTAGTATTAGTTATATTAGTAGTATTATATTAGTTATATTAGTAGTATTATTAGTTATATTAGTAGTATTACATTAGTTATATTAGTAGTATTACACCAGTATTACATTAGTTATATTAGTAGTATTACATTAGTTATATTAGTAGTATTACATTAGTTATATTAGTAGTATTAGTTATATTAGTAGTATTAGTTATAGTTATATTAGTATTACATTAGTTATATTAGTTATATTAGTAGTATTACATTAGTTATATTAGTAGTATTACATTAGTTATATTAGTAGTATTAGTTATATTAGTAGTATTAGTTATATTATTAGTATTAGTTATATTATTAGTATTACATTTGTTATATTAGTAGTATTAGTTATATTAGTAGTATTACATTAGTAGTATTAGTTATATTGGTAGTATTATATTAGTAGTATTAGTTACATTAGTTATATTAGTAGTATTACATTAGTTATATTAGTAGTATTACATTAGTTATATTAGTAGTATTACATTAGTTATATTAGTTATATTAGTAGTATTACATTAGTTATATTAGTAGTATTACATTAGTTATATTAGTAGTATTACACCAGTTACATTAGCTATATTAGTTAAATTAGTAGTATTACATTAGTTATATTAGTAGTATTATATTAGTTATATTAGTAGTATAACATTAGTTATATTAGTAGTATTATATTAGTTATATTAGTAGTATTACATTAGTTATATTAGTAGTATTACATTAGTTATATTAGTAGTATTACCAGTTACATTAGTTATATTAGTAGTATTATATTAGTTATATTAGTAGTATTACATTAGTTATATTAGTAGTATTAGTTATATTAGTAGTATTAGTTATATTAGTAGTATTACATTAGTTATATTAGTAGTATTAGTTATATTAGTAGTATTACATTAGTTATATTAGTAGTATATTATATTAGTAGTTACATTAGTTATATTAGTAGTATTACATTAGTTATATTAGTAGTATTACATTAGTTATATTAGTAGTATTACATTAGTAATATTACTAGTATTACATTAGTTATATTAGTAGTATTACATTAGTTATATTACTAGTATTACATTAGTTATATTAGTAGTATTACATTAGTTATATTAGTAGTATTACATTAGTTATATTTAGTTATATTATTAGTAGTATTACATTAGTTATATTAGTAGTATTACACCAGTTACATTAGTTATATTAGTAGTATAACATTAGTTATATTAGTAGTATTATATTAGTAGTATTACATTAGTAATATTAGTAGTATTACATTAGTTATATTAGTAGTATTACACCAGTTACATTAGCTATATTAGTTAAATTAGTAGTATTACATTAGTTATATTAGTAGTATTATATTAGTTATATTAGTAGTATAACATTAGTTATATTAGTAGTATAACATTAGTTATATTAGTAGTATTACATTAGTTATATTAGTAGTATTAGTTATATTAGTAGTATTAGTTATATTAGTAGTATTACATTAGTTATATTAGTAGTATTAGTTATATTAGTAGTATTACATTAGTTATATTAGTAGTATAACATTAGTTATATTAGTAGTATAACATTAGTTATATTAGTAGTATAACATTAGTTATATTATTAGTATTACATTAGTTATATTAGTAGTATTAGTTATATTAGTAGTATTAGTTATATTAGTAGTATTAGTTATATTAGTAGTATTACATTAGTTATATTCCCCCTAGTATTACATTAGTTATATTAGTAGTATTGTATTAGTTATATTAGTAGTATTAGTTATATTAGTAGTATTACATTAGTTATATTAGTAGTATTATATTAGTTATATTAGTGGTATTATATTAGTTATATTAGTAGTATTACATTAGCTATATTAGTAGTATTAGTTTTATTAGTAGTATTATGTTATATTAGTAGTATTACCAGGTACTTTAGACCAGAGCCCAATGTTCCCCCTCACCTCTGCCTCGGCAGCAATCAGGTACTTGGACTTCTTCCCTGGTGTACTTCTGATGAGCTCCAACAGACCATCCTCATCCAGGATCTTAGTTCCAAACCCTCCGCCTGGAGACAGAGAGAGGAGAGAGAGGAGAGAGAGGAGAGAGAGGAGAGAGAGGAGAGAGAGGAGAGAGAGGAGAGAGAGGAGAGAGAGGAGAGAGGAGAGAGAGGAGAGAGGAGAGGAGAGAGAGGAGAGAGAGAGAGAGAGGAGAGAGAGGAGAGAGGGGAGAGAGAGGAGAGAGAGGAGAGAGAGGAGAGAGGAACCCAGTGGGTTTGGACCCCCAGAGGAGAGGAGAGAGGGGAGAGAGGAGGAGAGAGAGGAGAGAGAGGAGAGAGAGGATAGAGAGGAGAGGAGAGAGAGGAGAGAGAGGAGCTATATTGAAAAAAACTGAGGTCAAAGGGAGAGAACAAGAGAGAGAGCGAACGAGAGAAAACGAGAGACCGAGAGAAAATGAGAGAGAGACTGAAAGAGACAGAGGTAAATAAGTGAACCCTTTGTGAACCTTCTCAGTCTTGGCGGCTCCTCCATCTCTGCCCATCACCAGGTATGTCGTCCTCTTACTGATGTTACCGGTCACCTTCCCTCCGTTGCGCTCTATCAGGGACTTCGCATCCTCACGTTTCTAACACACCAGAGATCACAAACACACATCCCTCCAGGCAGTTCTCTGCTCTGTGTTTACACACACACAGTGGGTAGAGAACACACACACACACACACACACACACACAGGTTACACACACACACACACACGAGAGAAAACACACAGGTTACACACACACACACACACACACACAGGTTACACACACACACAGTGGAGAAACACACACAGTATTGCGTGTGTTTTATTGCATTAGTGATCTGTGTGTTTATACCCCCCCAGTGGTATGTGTTTATACCCCAGTGGGTATGTGTGTTTAGACCCCAGTGGGTATGTGTTTACCCCCCAGTGGGTATGTGTTTATACCCCAGTGGGTATGTGTTTATACCCCAGTGGGTATGTGTTTATACCCCCCAGTGGGTATGTGTTTAGATCCCAGTGGGTATGTGTTTAGATCCCAGTGGGTATGGGTTTAGATCCCAGTGGGTATGGGTTTAGATCCCAGTGGGTATGGGTTTTAGATCCCAGGGCTGTGTGTTTGTCTTACAGTGGGTATGGTTTAGATCCCAGGGCTGTGTGTTTGTCTTACAGTGGGTATGGGTTTAGATCCCAGGGCTGTGTGTTTGTCTTACAGTGGGTATGGGTTTAGATCCCAGGGCTGTGTGTTTGTCTTACAGTGGGTATGGGTTTAGATCCCAGGGCTGTGTGTTTGTCTTACAGTGGGTATGGGTTTAGATCCCAGTGGGCTGTGTGTTTGTCTTACAGTGGGTATGGGTTTAGACCCCAGTGGGTATGTGTTTAGACCCCAGTGGGTATGTGTTTAGACCCCAGTGGGTATGTGTTTAGATCCCAGTGGGTATGGGTTTAGACCCCAGTGGGTATGGGTTTAGACCCCAGTGGGTATGGGTTTAGATCCCAGTGGGTATGGGTTTGTCTAACAGTGGGTATGTGTTTAGATCCCAGTGGGTATGGGTTTAGATCCCAGTGTTTAGACCCCAGTGGGTATGTGTTTAGACCCCAGTGGGTATGTGTTTAGACCCCAGTGGGTATGTGTTTAGATCCCAGTGGGTATGTGTTTAGATCCCAGTGGGTATGTGTTTAGATCCCAGTGGGTATGTGTTTAGATCCCAGTGGGTATGTGTTTAGATCCCAGTGGGTATGTGTTTAGATCCCAGTGGGTATGTGTTTAGATCCCAGTGGGTATGTGTTTGTCTAACAGTGGGTATGTGTTTAGACCCCCAGTGGGTATGTGTTTAGACCCCCAGTGGGTATGTGTTTAGATCCCAGTGGGTATGGGTTTAGACCCAAGTGGGTATGTGTTTAGATCCCAGTGGGTATGTGTTTGTCTAACAGTGGGTATGTGTTTGTCTAACAGTGGGTATGTGTTTAGATCCCAGTGGGTATGTGTTTGTCTAACCCCAGTGGGTGTGTTTAGACCCCAGTGGGTATGTGTTTAGACCCCCAGTGGGTATGTGTTTAGATCCCAGTGGGTATGGGTTTAGACCCAAGTGGGTATGTGTTTAGACCCCAGTGGGTATGTGTTTAGATCCCAGTGGGTATGGGTTTAGACCCAAGTGGGTATGTGTTTAGATCCCAGTGGGTATGTGTTTTCTAACAGTGGGTATGTGTTTGTCTAACAGTGGGTATGTGTTTAGATCCCAGTGGGTATGTGTTTGTCTAACAGTGGGTATGTGTTTAGACCCCCAGTGGGTATGTGTTTAGACCCCCAGTGGGTATGTGTTTAGATCCCAGTGGGTATGGGTTTAGACCCAAGTGGGTATGTGTTTAGACCCCAGTGGGTATGTGTTTAGACCCCAGTGGGTATGTGTTTAGACCCCAGTGGGTATGTGTTTAGACCCCAGTGGGTATGTGTTTAGACCCCAGTGGGTATGTGTTTAGATCCCAGTGGGTATGTGTTTAGATCCCAGTGGGTATGTGTTTAGATCCCAGTGGGTATGTGTTTAGATCCCAGTGGGTATGTGTTTAGATCCCAGTGGGTATGTGTTTAGATCCCAGTGGGTATGTGTTTAGATCCCAGTGGGTATGTGTTTAGATCCCAGTGGGTATGTGTTTAGACCCCAGTGGGTATGTGTTTAGACCCCAGTGGGTATGTGTTTAGACCCCAGTGGGTATGTGTTTAGACCCCAGTGGGTATGTGTTTAGACCCCAGTGGGTATGTGTTTAGACCCCAGTGGGTATGTGTTTAGACCCCAGTGGGTATGTGTTTAGACCCCAGTGGGTATGTGTTTAGACCCCAGTGGGTATGTGTTTAGACCCCAGTGGGTATGTGTTTAGATCCCAGTGGGTATGGGTTTAGATCCCAGTGGGTATGGGTTTAGACCCCAGTGGGTAGATCCCAGTGGGGTTTAGATCCCAGTGGGTATGGGTTTGTCTAACAGTGGGTATGTGTTTAGATCCCAGTGGGTATGGGTTTAGATCCCAGTGTTTAGACCCCAGTGGGTATGTGTTTAGACCCCAGTGGGTATGTGTTTAGACCCCAGTGGGTATGTGTTTAGACCCCAGTGGGTATGTGTTTAGACCCCAGTGGGTATGTGTTTAGATCCCAGTGGGTATGTGTTTAGATCCCAGTGGGTATGTGTTTAGTTTAGATCCCAGTGGGTATGTGTTTAGATCCCAGTGGGTATGTGTTTAGATCCCAGTGGGTATGTGTTTAGATCCCAGTGGGTATGTGTTCAGATCCCAGTGGGTATGTGTTCAGATCCCAGTGGGTATGTGTTTAGATCCCAGTAACAGTGGGTATGTGTTTGTCTAACAGTGGGTATGTGTTTAGATCCCCCCAGTGGGTATGTGTTTAGACCCCCAGTGGGTATGTGTTTGTCCCCAGTGGGTATGTGTTTAGATCCCAGTGGGTATGGGTTTAGATCCCAGTGGGTATGGGTTTAGATCCCAGTGGGTATGGGTTTAGATCCCAGGGCTGTGTGTTTGTCTTACAGTGGGTATGGGTTTAGATCCCAGGGCTGTGTGTTTGTCTTACAGTGGGTATGGGTTTAGATCCCAGGGCTGTGTGTTTGTCTTACAGTGGGTGGGTATGGGTTTAGATCCCAGGGCTGTGTGTTTGTCTTACAGTGGGTATGGGTTTAGATCCCAGGGCTGTGTGTTTGTCTTACAGTGGGTATGGGTTTAGATCCCAGGGCTGTGTGTTTGTCTTACAGTGGGTATGGGTTTAGATCCCAGGGCTGTGTGTTTGTCTTACAGTGGGTATGGGTTTAGATCCCAGGGCTGTGTGTTTGTCTTACAGTGGGTATGGGTTTAGATCCCAGTGGGTATGGGTTTAGATCCCAGGGCTGTGTGTTTGTCTTACAGTGGGTATGGGTTTAGACCCGGTGGGTATGGGTTTAGATCCCAGGGCTGTGTGTTTGTCTTACAGTGGGTATGGGTTTAGATCCCAGGGCTGTGTTTGTCTTACAGTGGGTATGGGTTTAGATCCCAGGGCTCTGGGTCCGTCTCGGTTCAGGAAACTACGGAAGGCTGAGGAGTTCCTCGCTTCTTCTCCGATTCCTCTGGACTGGTGCTCTGGACACACACACACACACACACAGTCAGTAACAATCACAGAGTCACACAGTCACAGTCACTCACAGTCACACAGTCAGTAACAGTCAGTAACAATCATTGTCACTCACAGTCATTGTCACTCACAATCATTGTCACTCACAATCATTGTCACTCACAATCATTGTCACTCACAATCATTGTCACTCACAGTCATTGTCACTCACAGTCACACACAGTCACAGTCACACAGTCACTCACAGTCATTGTCACTCACAGTCACCGTCACACACAGTCACACAGAGTCACACAGAGTCACACAGAGTCACACCGTCACTCACAGTCACAGAGTCACCGTCACACAGTCACAGAGTCACCGTCACACAGTCAGTCACTCACAGTCACACACAGTCACTCACAGTCACAGAGTCACCGTCACACAGTCACTCACAGTCACAGAGTCACCGTCACACAGTCACCGTCACACAGTCACTCACAGTCACAGAGTCACCGTCACACAGTCACTCACAGAGCTTTGGGTTATTTTCGTTGAACGATAACGGTTTAAAAAGTTTCACCTCTTTCTTGGGGAGGTTTTAAGAGTCGTGGGTGTGGTCACCATGGTTACACTTCCTGTTTTGAGCTTGGACTTCCTGTCTGTGCTTGAAGGGGTTAGGAACTCCTTTTTGGGAGAGACGGACGCATTGATACTCAGATTTGTCTTGCCTCCTCCTTCCTCTTCCTCCTCCCTTTTCTTCATCATGGACAGTTTGGAACTGGTCTTAACAAGAGGGGGGACCTTTTTAGGGGACGGACCGATCACGTCCTGGTTGTGATCCCGCCCATTGGACTGTGGTTGGCTGGTAGTGCTGCTGTGGGAGGAGTTAGCGCTGCTTTTGTTGGCTGACCCCTGATCCTCACCAGAGTATTTACGAGCCTGGACACACACACACACACAGATGGACACACACACACACACACACACACACACACACACATAAATATATATAGAGACATGTTGAATCTTTCAAAGAGAGACAGAGAGAGTTTGTAGTGTGTGTGTGTGTGTGTACTCTTCACCTTTTTGGCGTGTGGTTGTTGATCTAACATGGCCAGCGTCTTGGCAAACTCCTCGTCCTCGTGGACCTGCCTCTCCAACTCCATGTCCTCGTCCATCTGCAGCTGCTGGGCGATGACCTCATCAGTCAGCGACTCATCAGGGTCCTGAGAGAGCTGGATGAACAGCACACAGCCGTCAACAAAGACAACTAGTCAGACTAGTCAGACTACACACTAGACCTGGGTCTCATCAACAACAACTAGTCAGACTACACACTAGACCTGGGTCTCATCAACAACTAGTCAGACTACACACTAGACCTGGGTCTCATCAACAACTAGTCAACTAGTCAGACTACACACTAGACCTGGGTCTCATCAACAACAACTAGTCAGACTACACACTAGACCTGGGTCTCATCAACAACAACTAGTCAGACTACACACTAGCCCTGGGTCTCATCAACAACAACTAGTCAGACTACACACTAGACCTGGGTCTCCCTGGGTCTCATCAACAACAACTAGTCAGACACACTAGCCCTGGGTCTCATCAACAACAACTAGTCAGACTACACACTAGACCTGGGTCTCATCAACAACTAGTCAGACTCAAGACCTGGGTCTCATCAACAACAACTAGTCAGACTACACACTAGCCCTGGGTCTCATCAACAACAACTAGTCAGACTACACACTAGACCTGGGTCTCATCAACAACAACTAGTCAGACTACACACTAGACCTGGGTCTCTCATCAACAACTAGTCACAACTAGTCACTAGTCAGACTACACACTAGACCTGGGTCTCATCAACAACAACTAGTCAGACTACACACTAGACCTGGTCTCATCAACAACAACTAGTCAGACTACACACTAGCCCTGGGTCTCATCAACAACAACTAGTCTCATCAGACTAGTCAGACTACACACTAGACCTGGGTCTCATCAACAACTAGTCAGACTACACACTAGACCTGGGTCTCATCATCAGACACACAAGCCCTAGTCTCATCAACTAGTCAGACTACACACTAGACCTGGGTCTCATCAACAACAACTAGTCAGACTACACACTAGACCTGGGTCTCATCAACAACTAGTCAACTAGTCAGACTACACACTAGCCCTGGGTCTCATCAACAACAACTAGAGTCAACACACTAGACCTGGGTCTCATCAACAACAACTAGTCAGACTACACACTAGACCTGGGTCTCATCAACAACAACTAGTCAGACTACACACTAGACCCTGGGTCTCATCAACAACTAGTCAACTAGTCAGACTACACACTAGACCTGGGTCTCATCAACAACAACTAGTCAGACTACACACTAGACCTGGGTCTCATCAACAACAACTAGTCAGACTACACACTAGCCCTGGGTCTCATCAACAACAACTAGTCAGACTACACACTAGCCCTGGGTCTCATCAACAACAACTAGTCAGACTACACACTAGACCTGGGTCTCATCAACAACAACTAGTCAGACTACACACTAGCCCTGGGTCTCATCAACAACAACTAGTCAGACTACACACTAGACCTGGGTCTCATCAACAAGTCAACTAGTCAGACTACACACTAGACCTGGGTCTCATCATCAACAACAACTAGTCAGACTACACACTAGCCCTGGGTCTCATCAACAACAACTCAACTAGTCAGACTACACACTAGACCTGGGTCTCATCAACAACAACTAGTCAGACTACACACTGGACTAGCCCTGGGTCTCATCAACAACAACTAGTCAGACTACACACTAGACCTGGGTCTCATCAACAACTAGTCAGACTACACACTAGCCCTGGGTCTCATCAACTAGTCAGACTACACACTAGCCCTGGGTCTCATCAACAACAACTAGTCAGACTACACACTAGCCCTGGGTCTCATCAACAACAACTAGTCAGACTACACACTAGACCTGGGTCTCAACAACAGTCAGACTACACACTAGCCCTGGGTCTCATCAACAAGTCAGACTACACACTAGCCCTGGGTCTCATCAACAACAACTAGTCAGACTACACACTAGACCTGGGTCTCATCAACAAACAACTAGTCAGACTACACACTAGCCCTGGGTCTCATCAACAACAACTAGTCAGACTACACACTAGACCTGGGTCTCATCAACAACAACTAGTCAGACTACACACTAGCCCTGGGTCTCATCAACAACAACTAGTCAGACTACACACTAGACCTGGGTCTCATCAACAACAACTAGTCAGACTACACACTAGCCCTGGGTCTCATCAACAACAACTAGTCAGACTACACACTAGCCCTGGGTCTCATCAACAACAACTAGTCAACTAGTCAGACTACACACCCTGGGTCTCATCAACAACAACTAGTCAGACTACACACTAGCCCTGGGTCTCATCAACAACAACTAGTCAGACTACACACTAGACCTGGGTCTCATCAACAACAACTAGTCAGACTACACACTAGCCCTGGGTCTCATCAACAACAACTAGTCAGACTACACACTAGCCCTGGGTCTCATCAACAACAACTAGTCAGACTACACACTAGCCCTGGGTCTCATCAACAACTCACAACTAGACCTGGGTCTCATCAGACTACACACTAGACCTGGGTCTCATCAACAACAACTAGTCAGACTACACACTAGCCCTGGGTCTCATCAACAACAACTAGTCAGACTACACACTAGACCTGGGTCTCATCAACAACAACTAGTCAGACTACACACTAGCCCTGGGTCTCATCAACAACAACTAGTCAGACTACACACTAGACCTGGGTCTCATCAACAACTAGTCAGACTACACACTAGCCCTGGGTCTCATCAACAACAACTAGTCAGACTACACACTAGACCTGGGTCTCATCAACAACAACTAGTCAGACTACACACTAGCCCTGGGTCTCATCAACAACAACTAGTCAGACTACACACTAGCCCTGGGTCTCATCAACTAGTCAGACTACACACTAGCCCTGGGTCTCATCAACAACTAGTCAGACTACACACTAGCCCTGGGTCTCATCAACAACAACTAGTCAGACTACACACTAGACCTGGGTCTCATCAACAACAACTAGTCAGACTACACACAGACTACACACAGACTAGCCCTGGGTCTCATCAACAACAACTAGTCAGACTACACACTAGCCCTGGGTCTCATCAACAACAACTAGTCAGACTACACACTAGACCTGGGTCTCATCAACAACAACTAGTCAGACTACACACTAGACCTGGGTCTCATCAACAACAACTAGTCAACTAACAACTAGACTACACACTAGACCTGGGTCTCATCAACAACAACTAGTCAGACTACACACTAGACCTGGGTCTCATCAACAACAACTAGTCAGACTACACACTAGCCCTGGGTCTCATCAACAACAACTAGTCAGACTACACACTAGCCCTGGGTCTCATCAACAACAACTAGTCAGACTACACACTAGCCCTGGGTCTCATCAACAACAACTAGTCAGACTACACACTAGACCTGGGTCTCATCAACAACAACTAGTCAGACTACACACTAGCCCTGGGTCTCATCAACAACAACTAGTCAGTCAAACAACTAGTCAGACTACACACTAGCCCTGGGTCTCATCAACAACAACTAGTCAGACTACACACTAGCCCTGGGTCTCATCAACTAGTCAGACTACACACTAGCCCTGGGTCTCATCAACAACAACTAGTCAGACTACACACTAGCCCTGGGTCTCATCAACAACTAGTCAGACTACACACTAGACCTGGGTCTCATCAACAACAACTAGTCAGACTACACACTAGACCTGGGTCTCATCAACAACAACTAGTCAGACTACACACTAGCCCTGGGTCTCATCAACAACAACTAGTCAGACTACACACTAGACCTGGGTCTCATCAACAACAACTAGTCAGACTACACACTAGACTACACACTACCTGGGTCTCATCAACAACAACTAGTCAGACTACAGACACTAGCCCTGGGTCTCATCAACAACAACTAGTCAGACTACACACTAGACCTGGGTCTCATCAACAACAACTAGTCAGACTACACACTAGCCCTGGGTCTCATCAACAACAACTAGTCAGCCTACACACTAGCCCTGGGTCTCATCAACAACAACTAGTCAGCCTACACACTAGCCCTGGGTCTCATCAACAACAACTAGTCAGACTACACACTAGCCCTGGGTCTCATCAACAACAACTAGTCAGACTACACACTAGCCCTGGGTCTCATCAACAACAACTAGTCAGACTACACACTAGACCTGGGTCTCATCAACAACAACTAGTCAACTAGTCAGACTACACACTAGCCCTGGGTCTCATCAACAACAACTAGTCAGACTACACACTAGACCTGGGTCTCATCATCAACACTAGTCAACTAGTCAGACTACACACTAGCCCTGGGTCTCATCAACAACAACTAGTCAGACTACACACTAGACCTGGGTCTCATCAACTAGTCAGACTACACACTAGCCCTGGGTCTCATCAACAACTAGTCAGACTACACACTAGACCTGGGTCTCATCAGTCAGAACACACTAGCCCTGGGTCTCATCAACTAGTCAGACTACACACTAGCCCTGGGTCTCATCAACTAGTCAGACTACACACTAGCCCTGGGTCTCATCAACAACAACTAGTCAGACTACACACTAGCCCTGGGTCTCATCAACAACAACTAGTCAGACTACACACTAGCCCTGGGTCTCATCAACAACAACTAGTCAGACTACACACTAGCCCTGGGTCTCATCAACAACAACTAGTCAGACTACACACTAGCCCTGGGTCTCATCAACAACAACTAGTCAGACTACACACTAGACCTGGGTCTCATCAACAACAACTAGTCAGACTACACACTAGACCTCAGACTCAGACTACACTAGCCCTGGGTCTCATCAACAACAACTAGTCAGACTACACACTAGACCTGGGTCTCATCAACAACAACTAGTCAGACTACACACTAGACCTGGGTCTCATCAACAACAACTAGTCAGACTACACACTAGCCCTGGGTCTCATCAACAACAACTAGTCAGACTACACACTAGCCCTGGGTCTCATCAACAACAACTAGTCAGACTACACACTAGACCTGGGTCTCATCAACAACAACTAGTCAGACTACACACTAGCCCTGGGTCTCATCAACAACAACTAGTCAGACTACACACTAGACCTGGGTCTCATCAACAACAACTAGTCAGACTACACACTAGACCTGGGTCTCATCAGCAACAACTAGTCAAGACTACACACTAGCCCTGGGTCTCATCAGTCAGACTACACACTAGACCTGGGTCTCATCAACAACAACTAGTCAGACTACACACTAGCCCTGGGTCTCATCAACAACAACTAGTCAGACTACACACTAGACCTGGGTCTCATCAACAACAACTAGTCAGACTACACACTAGACCTGGGTCTCATCAACAACAACTAGTCAGACTACACACTAGCCCTGGGTCTCATCAACAACAACTAGTCAGACTACACACTAGACCTGGGTCTCATCAACAACAACTAGTCAACTAGTCAGACTACACACTAGACCTGGGTCTCATCAACAACAACTAGTCAGACTACACACTAGACCTGGGTCTCATCAACAACAACTAGTCAGACTACACACTAGACCTGGGTCTCATCAACAACAACTAGTCAGACTACACACTAGCCCTGGGTCTCATCAGCAACAACTAGTCAGACTACACACTAGCCCTGGGTCTCATCAACAACAACTAGTCAGACTACACACTAGCCCTGGGTCTCATCAACAACAACTAGTCAGACTAGTCAGACACACTAGCCCTGGGTCTCATCAACAACAACTAGTCAGACTACACACTAGACCTGGGTCTCATCAACAACAACTAGTCAGACTACACACTAGCCCTGGGTCTCATCAACTAGTCAGACTACACACTAGACCTGGGTCTCATCAACAACAACTAGTCAGACTACACACTAGCCCTGGGTCTCATCAACAACAACTAGTCAGACTACACACTAGACCTGGGTCTCATCAACAACAACTAGTCAGACTACACACTAGACTACACACCTGGGTCTCATCAACAACAACTAGTCAGACTACACACTAGCCCTGGGTCTCATCAACAACAACTAGTCAGACTACACACTAGACCTGGGTCTCATCAACAACAACTAGTCAGACTACACACTAGACCTGGGTCTCATCAACAACAACTAGTCAGACTACACACTAGCCCTGGGTCTCATCAACAACAACTAGTCAGACTACACACTAGACCTGGGTCTCATCAACAACAACTAGTCAACTAGTCAGACTACACACTAGCCCTGGGTCTCATCAACAACAACTAGTCAGACTACACACTAGACCTGGGTCTCATCAACAACAACTAGTCAGACTACACACTAGCCCTGGGTCTCATCAACAACAACTAGTCAACTAGTCAGACTACACACTAGCCCTGGGTCTCATCAACAACAACTAGTCAGACTACACACTAGACCTGGGTCTCATCAACAACAACTAGTCAGACTACACACTAGCCCTGGGTCTCATCAACAACAACTAGTCAGACTACACACTAGCCCTGGGTCTCATCAACTAGTCAGACTACAACTAGCCCTGGGTCTCATCAACAACAACTAGTCAGACTACACACTAGCCCTGGGTCTCATCAACAAAGTCAGACTAGTCATCTCATCAACAACAACTAGTCAGACTACACACTAGACCTGGGTCTCATCAACAACAACTAGTCAGACTACACACTAGCCCTGGGTCTCATCAACAACAACTAGTCAGACTACACACTAGCCCTGGGTCTCATCAACAACAACTAGTCAGACTACACACTAGACCTGGGTCTCATCAACAACAACTAGTCAGACTACACACTAGACCTGGGTCTCATCAACAACAACTAGTCAGACTACACACTAGACCTGGGTCTCATCAACAACTAGTCAGACTACACAAGCCCTGGGTCTCATCAACAACAACTAGTCAGACTACACACTAGACCTGGGTCTCATCAACAACAACTAGTCAGACTACACACTAGCCCTGGGTCTCATCAACAACAACTAGTCAGACTACACACTAGCCCTGGGTCTCATCAACAACAACTAGTCAGACTACACACTAGACCTGGGTCTCATCAACAACAACTAGTCAACTAGTCAGACTACACACTAGCCCTGGGTCTCATCAACAACAACTAGTCAGACTACACACTAGACCTGGGTCTCATCAACAACAACTAGTCAGACTACACACTAGACCTGGGTCTCATCAACAACAACTAGTCAACTAGTCAGACTACACACTAGACCTGGGTCTCATCAACAACAACTAGTCAGACTACACACTAGACCTGGGTCTCATCAACAACAACTAGTCAGACTACACACTAGACCTGGGTCTCATCAACAACAACTAGTCAGACTACACACTAGACCTGGGTCTCATCAACAACAACTAGTCAGACTACACACTAGACCTGGGTCTCATCAACAACAACTAGTCAGACTACACACTAGACCTGGGTCTCATCAACAACTAGTCAGACTACACACTAGACCTGGGTCTCATCAACAACAACTAGTCAGACTACACACTAGACCTGGGTCTCATCACACAGACCTGGGTCTCACAACTAGTCAACTAGTCAGACTACACACTAGACCTGGGTCTCATCAACAACAACTAGTCAACAGTCAGACTACACACTAGACCTGGGTCTCATCAACAACAACTAGTCAGACTACACACTAGCCCTGGGTCTCATCAACAACAACTAGTCAGACTACACACTAGACCTGGGTCTCATCAACAACAACTAGTCAGACTACAACTAGCCCTGGGTCTCATCACAACTAGTCAACTCAGACACACTAGACCTGGGTCTCATCAACAACAACTAGTCAGACCTGGGTCTCATCAACAACAACTAGTCTAGACTACACACTAGACCTGGGTCTCATCAACAACAACTAGTCAGACTACACACTAGCCCTGGGTCTCATCAACAACAACTAGTCAGACTACACACTAGACCTGGGTCTCATCAACAACAACTAGTCAGACTACACACTAGACCTGGGTCTCATCAACAACAACTAGTCTCATCAACAACAACTAGTCAGACTACACACTAGACCTGGGTCTCATCAACAACAACTAGTCAGACTACACACTAGACCTGGGTCTCATCAACAAAGTCAACTAGTCAGACTACACACTAGACCTGGGTCTCATCAACAACAACTAGTCAGACTACACACTAGCCCAGTCTCACTACACAACTCAGACTACACACCTGGGTCTCATCAACAACAACTAGTCAGACTACACACTAGACCTGGGTCTCATCAACAACAACTAGTCAGACTACACAACAACTAGTCAGACTACACACTAGACCTGGGTCTCATCAACAACAACTAGTCAGACTACACACTAGCCCTGGGTCTGAGGAGACAAGAGAGTTTTCCTCACAGTTTTCCTCTTGGTACTGGCCACCAGTTTCCTGGGCTGGACACTCCACTGCCAAAGTAGTCCAGGACAGAGGTGGGGGTGCGTTTGGTCTCGGGGGCGCTGATTTAGGGGTGACGGGGCTGGAGAGACTTCTTCATCCCTCCTTTCCTGTGGCGGGAGCAAGGGTGGGTTTCTAGGGGGGGGACCCGTGGCTCTCTTTGGTCCCGGTGCGGGCCTTCCTGGTTTGGTCACTCCATTACCCTGGGGCTTAGCCTGGGACTTCTTCAGAGACAGGAAGTTATCGCTGTCTGAATCTACAGAGAGAGGACAGAGAGGGTCTCATCAAGAGACTAGTCAGAGAGAGAGAGAGAGAGAGAGAGAGAGACAGAGAGCACAACAAGAGAGTCAGGAGACAGGAGGGAAAAGAAATGGAGTCTGTCAGGATGATTCATATTCTGATACACGTTACTAGAGTCTGTCAGGATGATTCATATTCTGATACACGTTACTAGAGTCTGTCAGGATGATTCATATTCTGATACACGTTACTAGAGTCTGTCAGGATGATTCATATTCTCATACACGTTACTAGAGTCTGTCAGGATGATTCATATTCTGATACACGTTACTAGAGTCTGTCAGGATGATTCATATTCTCCCGTTTAGTTCTGGTATTCAACCGTTATTTCAGGTACACTAGCCCGGTATTCTCCCGTTATGGAGTCTAGTCTGTCTGTGTCCCAGTATTCTCCCGTTATGGAGTCTAGTCTGTCTGTGTCCCGGTATTCTCCCGTTATGGAGTCTAGTCTGTCTGTGTCCCTGGGTATTCTCCCGTTATAGAGTCTAGACCTGGGTCTCTACTTCTCCCGTTATAGAGTCTAGTCTGCAACAATGTGTCCCGGTATTCTCCCGTTATAGAGTCTAGTCTGTATGTGTCCCACTAGACCTGGGTTCTCCGTTATAGAGTCTAGTCTGTATGTGTCCCGGTATTCTCCGTTATAGAGTCTAGTCTGTATGTGTCCCGGTATTCTCCCGTTATAGAGTCTAGTCTGTATGTGTCCCGGTATTCTCCCGTTATAGAGTCTAGTCTGTATGTGTCCCGGTATTCTCCCGTTATTTCCGGTCAGACTACACGTAGCCCGGTATTCTCCCGTTATGGACTCTCGCCTCTCTCACCTGTCTCAGAGACGTACTGCACCGGGTCTTTCTTGGCAGGAGGAAGAGGAGCCGGAGGAAGAGGAGGGTTTGGTTTCTGGGCCTTCTGCTTCTGCTCCACTACCTCCTCCTCAGAGTCTACAGGAGGGAGGGGGAGGGAGAGGGACAGAGAGGGGTCTCAGGGAGAGAGGGGAGGGAGTCAGGGAGGGAAGGGAAATAGAGAGGTCTCAGGGATTCAACAGGGAGGGAGGGAGGGAGGGAGGGAGGGAGGGAGGGAGGGAGGGAGTCAGGGAGGGAGGGAGGGAGGGAGGGAGGGAGGGAGGGAGGGAGGGAGGGGGAGGGAGGGAGGGAGGTTCTATCAGAGGGAGGGGTCTCTCAACAACAACTAGGGAGAGGATGGGGAAGGGAGGGAGTCAGGGGAGGGAAGGGGAGAGGGGAGGGAGAGAGAGACTAGGGAGGGAAGGGAGAGAGGGGAGGGAGAGAGGATGGGAAGGGAGGGAGGGGAGGGAAGGGAGAGAGGGAGGGAGAGAGGATGGGAAGGGAGGGAGGGGAGGGAAGGAGAGAGGGGAGGGAGGATGTTTGGTGATGACAACAACAAAAATAGCCAGGTGACTAACTTCAACCGTTACCTCAGTGTGGTAGACATGAGACCACAGACACAAGCAGCTGGTAAGTGGCTGGAGTGAACAACAGGACAACCCTCCTTAAGACTCTAGGGGAGGGAAACCCTCCTTAAGACTCGGGGGAGGAAACCCTCCTTAAGACTAGACCTGGGAGGGAAACCCTCCTTAAGACTAGTCAGGGGAGGGAAACCCTCCTTAAGACAGACTACACTAGACCTGGGAGGAAACCCTCCTGAAGACTCGGGGAGGAAACCCTCCTTAAGACTCGGGGAGGAAAACCCCTCCTTAAGACTCGGGGAGGAAACCCTCCTTAAGACTCGGGAGGGAAACCCTCCTTAAGACTCGGGAGGGAAACCCTCCTTAAGACTGGGGGAGGGAAGTCAGACCCTCCTGGGTTAAGACTCTAGACCTGGGAGGAAACCCTCCTTAAGACTCGGGGAGGGAAACCCTCCTTAAGACTCGGGGAGGAAACCCTCCTTAAGACTCTGGGGAGGGAAACCCTCCTTAAGACTCGGGGAGGAAACCCTCCTTAAGACTCGGGGAGGAAAACCCTCCTTAAGACTCGGGGAGGAAAACCCTCCTTAAGACTCTGGGGCTTAGCCTGGGGAGAAAACCCTCCTGTTAATTTAGACTCGACGGACTCTTACAAGTCTGAAGTAATTAGTCCCAGAAACCCCCTGCAGGATGACCCCCATATTCTATGATAACAGCCAGAGAAGGTGTTGTTTTTCCCAGAAACCCCTGCAGGATGACCCCCATATTCTATGATAACAGCCAGAGAAGGTGTTGTTTTTCCCAGAAACCCCCTGCAGGATGACCCCCATATTCTATGATAACAGCCAGAGAAGGTGTTGTTTTCCCAGAAACCCCTGCAGGATGACCCCCATATTCTATGATAACAGCCACAGAAGGTGTTGTTTTCCCAGAAACCCCCTGCAGGATGACCCCCATATTCTATGATAACAGCCAGAGAAGGTGTTCTGTTTTTCCCAGAAACCCCCTGCAGGATGACCCCCATATTCTATGATAACAGCCAGAGAAGGTGTTCTGTTTTTCCCAGAAACCCCTGCAGGATGACCCCCATATTCTATGATAACAGCCAGAGAAGGTGTTGTTTTCCCAGAAACCCCCTGCAGGATGACCCCCATATTCTATGATAACAGCCAGAGAAGGTGTTGTTTTTCCCAGAAACCCCCTGCAGGATGACCCCATATTCTATGATAACAGCCAGAGAAGGTGTTGTTTTTCCCAGAAACCCCCTGCAGGATGACCCCCATATTCTATGATAACAGCCAGAGAAGGTGTTGTTTTCCCAGAAACCCCCTGCAGGATGACCCCATATTCTATGATAACAGCCAGAGAAGGTGTTGTTTTCCCAGAAACCCCCTGCAGGATGACCCCCATATTCTATGATAACAGCCAGAGAAGGTGTTGTTTTTCCCAGAAACCCCCTGCAGGATGACCCCCATATTCTATGATAACAGCCAGAGAAGGTGTTGTTTTTCCCAGAAACCCCTGCAGGATGACCCCATATTCTATGATAACAGCCAGAGAAGGTGTTGTTTTTCCCAGAAACCCCCTGCAGGATGACCCCCATATTCTATGACAACAGCCACAGAAGGTGTTGTTTTTCCCCAGAAGGAACGTTGGACATCAGTGCTCTCCGTACGTTTGAGTTTACAACCAAAACAGGTTCTCTAATTCTCTCCTTCTCTCTTTCTTTCTCTCAGAGGACCTGAGCCCTAGGACCATACCCCAGGACTACCTGACATGATGACTCCTTGCTGTCCCCAGTCCACCTGGCCGTGCTGCTGCTCCAGTTTCAACTGTTCTGCCTTATTATTATACGACCATGCTGGTCATTTATGAACATTTGAACATCTTGGCCATGTTCTGTTATAATCTCCACCCGGCACAGCCAGAAGAGGACTGGCCACCCCACATAGCCTGGTTCCTCTCTAGGTTTCTTCCTAGGTTTTGGCCTTTCTAGGGAGTTTTCCTAGCCACCGTGCTTCTACACCTGCATTGCTTGCTGTTTTGGGGTTTTAGGCTGGGTTTCTGTACAGCACTTTGAGATATCAGCTGATGTACGAAGGGCTATATAAATAAATTTGATTGATCACATCCCTTCTCTTCCCTCTCTTCTCCGAGGACCCATCCCATTTCTTCTCCGAGGACCCATCCCATATCTTCCCGAGGACCCATCCCATTTCTTCCCGAGGACCCATCCCATTTCTTCCCGAGGACCCATCCCATTTCTTCCCGAGGATATAAATCCCATTTCTTGGCCCATAGGACCCATCCCATTTCTTGCTTCTGAAGCTAATAGGGTTGGTCCTGGTCAGTTTGGATATGGAAGATGCTGCTGGAAGCTGGTCGATTGGAAAGTCTGACTTTATCCAACAGTTCTACAGAGACATATTTATACATGTTGGGCATGACAAGTCATTGTGGTCTACCACGGGTGTCTTTCTCTGACCCCCAGCCTTCTGACCCCCTGCCTCTCTGACCCCCAGCCTCTCTGACCCTCAAACCTCTCTGACCTAACGACCTTGTGTTAGGCTGGGATTCACCCTCAACCATTGATGTGTCGGCTCCATTGGAAACAACCATTAAATGGCCCATTCTAAAAACACAGGGCCAGCAATACCTCCACTGTCAGAGGTTCAGTCTGACATTATTACCTGACTCAATGACCATTAAATGGCCCACAGAGGGGCAGTCATCATTATTACCTGACTCAATGACCATTAAATGGCCCATTCTAAAAACACAGGGCCAGCAATACCTCCACTGTCAGAGGCTCAGTCATCATTATTACCTGACTCAATGACCATTAAATGGCCCACAGAGGGACAGTCATCATTATTACCAGTCAGAGCGACAGTCATCATTATTACCTGACTCATTGACCATTAAATGGCCCACAGAGGGACAGTCATCATTATTACCTGACTCAATGACCATTAAATGGCCCACAGAGGGACAGTCATCATTATTACCTGACTCAATGACCATTAAATGGCCCACAGAGGGGCAGTCATCATTATTACCTGACTCAATGACCATTAAATGGCCCACAGAGGGACAGTCATCATTACCTGACTAAATGACCATTAAAATGGCCCATTCAGAGGGCAGTCATCATTATTACCTGACTCAATGACCATTAAATGGCCCACAGAGGGACAGTCATCATTATTACCTGACTCAATGACCATTAAATGGCCCACAAAGGGACAGTCATCATTATTACCAGTCAGAGGGACAGTCATCATTATTACCTGACTCAATGACCATTAAATGGCCCACAGAGGGACAGTCATCATTATTACCTGACTCAATGACCATTAAATGGCCCACAGAGGGCAGTCATCATTATTACCTGACTCAATGACCATTAAATGGCCCACAGAGGGACAGTCATCATTATTACCTGACTCAATGACCATTAAATGGCCCACAGAGGGACAGTCATCATTATTACCTGACTCAATGACCATTAAATGGCCCACAGAGGGACAGTCATCATTATTACCTCAGAGGACAGTCATCTACCTGAATGACCATTAAATGGCCCACAGAGGGCAGTCATCATTATTACCTGACTCAATGACCATTAAATGGCCCACAGAGGGACAGTCATCATTATTACCTGACTCAATGACCATTAAATGGCCCACAGAGGGACAGTCATCATTATTACCTGACTCAATGACCATTAAATGGCCCACAGAGGGACAGTCATCATTATTACCTGACTCAATGACCATTAAATGGCCCACAGAGGGACAGTCATCATTATTACCAGGACAGTCATCATTATTACCTGACTCAATGACCATTAAATGGCCCACAGAGGGGCAGTCATCATTATTACCTGACTCAATGACCATTAAATGGCCCACAGAGGGCAGTCATCATTATTACCTGACTCAATGACCATTAAATGGCCCACAGAGGGACAGTCATCATTATTACCTGACTCAATGACCATTAAATGGCCCACAGAGGGACAGTCATCATTATTACCTGACTCAATGACCATTAAATGGCCCACAGAGGGGCAGTCATCATTATTACCTGACTCAATGACAGCACGCCTCTTTCTCTTTTTATCATTGTCCTTCTTCTTCTTCTTCTCCACCTTGGGGCTGGTGATCTGGAACACATCATCATCATCATCCTCACCACCATCATTATCATCATCATCCTCACCATGATCATCATCTTCCTCATCACCACCATCATCTTCCTCACCACCATCACCACCATCTTCCTCCTCACCACTATCATTATCATCCTCACCACCATCATCATCATCATCATCACCACCATCCTCACCATCATCTTCCTCACCACCATCATCATCATCACCACCACCATCTTCCTCCTCACCACTATCATTGTCATCCTCACCACCATCATTATCATCATCCTGTTCACCACCATCATCATCCTCACCACCATCATTATGTTCCACCACCATCATCATCCTCACCACCATCATTATCATCATCCTGTTCACCACCATGGTCATTATAATCATAGTCATTGTAGTCATGAGCTTAGCAGTGCGGTTGGGGTTAAGAAATTGTAGAAATAGGTGGGATTTAGCACTTGTGGCTATAGAAGCTAGCGCCGACCAGTTCACCGACTAGAGACTCTGGTTTATATTAATACCTTGGTGGTCGACCAGTTCACTGACTAGAGACTCTGGTTTTATATTAATACCTTGGTGGTCGACCAGTTCACTGACTAGAGACTCTGGTTTTATATTAATACCTTGGTGGTCGACCAGTTCACTGACTAGAGACTCTGGTTTTATATTAATACCTTGGTGGTCGACCAGTTCACTGACTAGAGACTCTGGTTTATATTAATTAATACCTTGGTGGTCGACCAGTTCACTGACTAGAGACTCTGGTTTTATATTAATACCTTGGTGTTCGACCAGTTCACCGACTAGAGACTCTGGTTTATATTAATACCTTGGTGGTCGACCAGTTCACTGACTAGAGACTCTCGACCAGTTTGACTATATTAATACCTTGGTAATCGACCAATAGAGACTCTGGTTTATATTAATACCTTGGTGGTCGACCAGTTCACTGACTAGAGACTCTGGTTTATATTAATACCTTGGTGGTCGACCAGTTCACTGACTAGAGACTCTGGTTTATATTAATACCTTGGTGGTCGACCAGTTCACTGACTAGAGACTCTGGTTTTATTAATTAATACCTTGGTGGTCGACCAGTTCACTGACTAGAGACTCTGGTTTATATTAATTAATACCTTGGTGGTCGACCAGTTCACTGACTAGAGACTCTGGTTTATATTAATACCTTGGTGGTCGACCAGTTCACTGACTAGAGACTCTGGTTTATATTAATACCTTGGTGGTCGACCAGTTCACTGACTAGAGACTCTGGTTTTACTCTGGTTTATATTAATTAATACCTTGGTGGTCGACCAGTTCACTGACTAGAGACTCTGGTTTATATTAATACCTTGGTGGTCGACCAGTTCACCGACTAGAGACTCTGGTTTATATTAATACCTTGGTGGTCGACCAGTTCACCGACTAGAGACTCTGGTTTATATTAATACCTTGGTGGTCGACCAGTTCACCGACTAGAGACTCTGGTTTATATTAATACCTTGGTGGTCGACCAGTTCACTGACTAGAGACTCTGGTTTATATTAATACCTTGGTGGTCGACCAGTTCACTGACTAGAGACTCTGGTTTATATTAATACCTTGGTGGTCGACCAGTTCACCGACTAGAAGAGACTCTGGTTTATATTAATACCTTGGAGGTCGACCAGTTCACTGACTAGAGACTCTGGTTTATAATAATACCTTGGTGGCAGGTTTTTTCTTCTTCGCTTCTTCGTCTGTTGAGATGGATTTCTTCTTCTTCGTGGGTTCCTTCTCTGTGTTGAGGGTTCCATCCCGAGATGGTTTCTGTGCTGCGGGTTTGCTTGATACAAAGAACCGCCTGATGTCCTAAGAATGGAAGGGGAGGGGGAGAGGAGAGAGTAAATGAGTCCACTGAGCCTAATTGACACCTTATTCCCTATATAATGCACTACAGGGCTCTGGTTAAAAGTAAATAGTGCACACTGTATAGGAATATGGTGTAATTTGGGATTTATCCTTGACGTTAATTTGATGTGAAGACATGCATTGCTAAGTTACACATGAGCGATATGTGGCGTGGCCAGATACAGTATCTAGCTCTGGTACAATCACATACTTTATATTTAAACTTTATTTAACTCGGCAAGTCAGTTAATGACGGCCTACCGGACTACGGTGGGCAAAAACTGCGCGACCCTATGGGACTCCCAATCACGGCCGGGGATGTGATGCGGCCTGGATTCGAACCAGGGACTGCAGTTGCCTAAGAGAGCTGCGCCATTCGGGAGCCCAATTTAGCTGCATCAGTTGCTCTAGTTCTAGTACCATCGCCTATTTATCTTTATGATCTGCCCATGTAAAAATGCCACTTGATGCCATAATTTTGTTGTCAGTATTGACAAGACGACTGTCGCTTTCATGTTTGCCATGTAAGCAACTGACGTGCAAAGATAGTCCGCTTCATGCATTGTTTTCAATTAGCATGATAGCTAGTGAGTTAGCTAGAAATCCGACTAAAACAACCCATTAGGGCAACTACAGGTTGGGATCTAGTTGGCTTAACTAGCTTATTCGGTACATTCGTAATAGCTCGTGCGTCCTCCAAAACAGTAACATGCGTCCTAACGTTAGCTGACATATGCATTCCTATGCAATACTGAATCACTAGTGTTGCTGTTGTCAGGGAATGAGTTGTTGATTTGGACGCCGTGACTTACCATAATCCACAGCAAAAATAAATGAGTTTTTCTTATTGATCGTGATGAGACTAGTTTAGACCAGCAGCTCCTTTAAAAAATAAAAAAAAAATCCTCCTTGGCGCGAAGTGTGATCAGAGCGGAAGAGGAAGAGGGAGAGGAAGACCCATGTCGGGGGGAAAACGTGTCTCCCTCCAGCAGGTGGCGTTTTTGGTCGTTTTTTGTGTGGACGTCAATAAAAGAGTGTCGAATTTAATCAACAACAACTAAATAAATGGTTAATTTGCTACGTGACGTTTATTTATTTTATATAATGTACGTTTCGTAATGCTTTACGTTGTTACGAGTGTACCGGTATAAGTAGGACACGTTTACATCCCGGCAACTTTGAGAATAAACACTTTATATATCGGAGATGTTTATTTAATGTATCTGAGACACTCTGATAGTGTGTTTTATATTGACCCAGAGGATACGGGACCCTGATTTAACGTTCATTGTTCACGTGTTTATCTTTCACGGAAGATGTTTTATCCATAAAATGAAGAGAACAAACCCTTGCTTCACATTCTCCCTTAAATAATTTAAATATTATTTAGAAATTATCAGAAAATGTAAAAACAAAATAGCAATCCGCACCGTAAAAGTATTTAACAAATTGAAAATGATTCTTGATATGTTAGGTTTATGTACTCTTGTTTGAATATTTCTGTTTTTTTGTATTTGTTGTGTTCATAATAATTAATACATATATATATATATATATATATATTTAAATCGTATATCTCCACATTGAAAACAGGCGGTTTCGTGTATTCATTAGGCCGATTCTGTTGCATAAAGTTGCTTAAACGGAAGCAAATGGAACGAAACGGGGAGGATCCCACCCTGCGTTTGTCCAATAGAAAACTCTCGTTCTGATCTGCCTGCTTCCGTTTGGTTCTTTAAAGGGAAAACGGTGCAAATCAAATATGATTGGTCACATACACATATTTATCAGATGTTATTGCGGGTACAGACCCCTTTTGACGCAGGTACAAAGCTGTGTGTTCTTAAGATAATTTTTTCTCCAAAATATTTTTCGATTTTTTTAAATTTAGGACCGTGACGTCCAGATATATCCTATTACCCAGAAACACACACGTACCTACCAGCCCCTGTTCTAAGGTAACACTGAGACTTGAACACTGATGGGATCCTACATGGAGTCCCTGTTCTAACATGACGTACCTACCAGTCCCTGTTCTGAGGTAACATGACGTACCTACCAGTCCCTGTTCTGAGGTAACACTGATGGGATCCTCCTCCAGTCCCTGTTCTGAGGTAACACGTACCTACCAGTCCCTGTTCTGAGGTAACACTGATGGATCCTCCATGACGTACCTACCAGTCCCTGTTCTGAGGTAACATGATGGGACCTACCAGTCCCTGTTCTGAGGTAACACTGATGGGATCCTACCAGTCAGTCCCTGTTCTGAGGTAACATGACGTACCTACCAGTCCCTGTTCTGAGGTAACACTGATGGGACCTACCAGTCCCTGTTCTGAGGTAACACTGATGGGATCCTACCAGTCCCTGTTCTAAGGTAACATGACGTACCTACCAGTCCCTGTTCTGAGGTAACACTGATGGATCCCTGACGTACCTACCAGTCCCTGTTCTGAGGTAACATGACGTACCTACCAGTCCCTGTTCTGAGGTAACATTAGGTCCTCCTGAACAGACCTACCAGTCCCTGTTCTGAGGTAACACTGATGGGCTTTCCTACCAGTCCCTGTTCTGAGGTAACACTGATGGGATCCTCCATGACGTACCTGTTGTGTTTTCTGAGGTTCATTCTTACTTTTTCTTGTCAGTCCCTGTTCTGAGGTAACATGAGGGGTAACCAGTCCCTAAGATATCTGAGGTAACATGATCTAACCTACCAGTCCCTGTTCTGAACAGATGGGATCCTTCCATGACAGCTTCAGACTTTGTTCTGTAATATCGTACCTTTTCTATTTTATTTCTAGAGACCACCAGTCCCTGTAATCTAAAAAGGTAACATGATGGTGTTCCTTCCAGTCCCTGTTCTAAGGTAACATGACTACCAAAATAAGATGAGGGGAATTCCTGAGTAGTAAACCCCCCCCCTACCAGTCCAATGAGGTCAAACTGATGGGATCCAACATGACGTAGTTAAATGATCCTTGTCTGATTTAAAACAAACGTAATTGCACATTCCCCTTTTGAGGTAACATGACAAAAAGTCCAAAAGATTCTAACATAACATGACGTCAGGACAGTTATTTTATTTTACCAGTTAGAACAATTCCAGGTTATTATCAAAGTGGAAACCGATAAGTCCCTGTTCTGAGGTAACAGGTACCTACCAGTCCCTGTTCTGAAAACTCTGATGGGGTCAGTTGACGTTACCTACCAGTAAGTTCTGAGGTAACACTGTCCTAGGGAGTCCTACCAGTCCCTGTTCCCAACACTGATTGGTCTGATATTACCTGTGAGAATGCACCATAACTGTCAGCCAATAGGAACCATGATGGGATTTACCAGTCCCTGTTAAACAGTGACTTTCATGCTGCATTCACAACCAAGTGGATTTCTCCCTGAGGTAACATGTACCTACCAGTCCCCTCTGAGGCATGACGTACCTACCAGTTTGTGAATACCTACCAGTCCCTTTTCTGAAGGTAACATG
This sequence comes from Oncorhynchus tshawytscha, assembly GCF_018296145.1. Lineage (NCBI taxonomy): Eukaryota > Metazoa > Chordata > Actinopteri > Salmoniformes > Salmonidae > Oncorhynchus > Oncorhynchus tshawytscha. The sequence goes on from NW_024608457.1 coordinate 55,724, forward strand.
GAACCTTCACCTGTTTGTAAACTGATGAGATCCTACCAGTTGTTCTGAGGTAACACTGATGGGATCCTCTGCTTTGACAAAGTACCTTGTATTGTTTTCACAGGATTCTTCTTAGTTTTTCTTGTCAGTTTTCAAACACTTTGCAGATCTTTCCGACAGACACAGGACTGACATTCCAAACACTATCTAACATTGCAGCCCTCTGAACAGACCCATTTTTATACAGCTTCAGACTTTAGTTCCTGTAATATCCTGAGCTGGTTTTCTCCCATCTCCTAGATAAATTACCAGGGCAGGGACAACCTTAATAGTAAAAAAATATAAAATGTCTGTTGTGTAAATTCCCAATGTATTTCTATGGGCTACAGTGGGAAAGGCCAAAATCAATGTCTCAAATGAAGGGGTTCCCAAAATAAGATTACCATTTGAGTAGTTAAATGATCCTTGGTATGATTTCTCCCAGGAAAAAAACAAATTGCACATTATTTTAGAACACCCCAGGGGAAAAAAAGTCACAAAAAGGCCCATATTAATTTTTATCAGGACAGTTATTTTATTTTACCAGTTAAGAACCAATTCAAGGGTTATTATCAAAGTGGAAACCGATAACTAACTTGACTGTTGTAATAGACAGGGCTGCAGTTGTCAGAAAACTCTGATCTGGGGTCAGTTTTCTCACACTAACGGTTAAGATGAGGGAAGCTGGTCCTAGAAGAGTACCAGGGGAAACCCCGCCCCCAGTGGATTTCTCCCATTGGTCTGATATTACCTGTTAGAATGCACCACATGTCAGCCAATAGGAACCAGAGACGGGAGGGGTGTGTAACAATAGAATTCTAAATTCAGTCTTTCATGCTGCATTCACAACCAAGTGGGATGTTGGAATTTACCAGTTTGTGAAGGCATAAAGAACAGCTGGATGCCTTCACCTGATTTGAACTCATGAGAAACTCCCATTGGCTAATTGAACAAACAGTGAGGAAATCCATCTGCTTTTAAACAAAGTCTTTAATTTGGTAAAAAAAAGCAGGTTAGATTTTCTTCAGTAGGTGAGGAGAGGTCACCATGTGGGAGAAGATTTCGCTCAGGATTACCAGTTGGGACAGCTTCTAGTGGATTTCTCCCAAGGGTAAACTAGTAGATTACCAGTTGGGAGGGCCCTTCAAGTGGATTTCTCCCAGTCGTAAGGGGAATGGTAAATTCCCACATGGTTATGAACTAAGCATTTAAATGAGATCTGTTTGGTGCGACGCCCAAAATGGGTTGGCTAACAGGAAGAAGAGGAATGACCAGCTTGCTTTTAAACTACATGAACCAGCCAATAGGAACCACAAACACAGGATGTGGGGTGTCATTGAAAAAAAGGGAGGGATTTTATTGGTCAATAGTGAGTTCCAGAGATGCATCTGATTCAGTTATTCGTCCGTCTGTTTCCGCCACAGTGGTCTCTTCTCACTGACGTAGATCCCATCCAGGAACTTCCTGATGTCCTTCTTGACCGTGGTGACTTGTTGGATCAGAGTGGCTGGAGGAGAGAACACAAGAGGAAGAACAAGAGAAGAGAACGAACAAGGGGAGAGAGGAGAGAACACAAGGGGAAGGAGAGAGAGAACACAAGGGGAAGGGGAGAACACAAGGGGGGAGAGAGAACACAAGGGGAAGGAGAGAGAGAACACAAGGGGAAGGAGAGAGAGAGAACACAAGGGGAAGGAGAGAGAGAGACAACAAAGAGGAGAACACAAGGAAGAGAGAGAGAACACAAGGGGAAGGAGAGAGAGAGAGAACACAAGGGGGGAAGAGAGAGAGAGAACACAAGGGGAAGGAGAGAGAGAGAACACAAGGGGAAGGAGAGAGAGAGAGAACACAAGGGGGGGAGAGAGAGAGAACACAAGGGGAAGGAGAGAGAGAGAACACAAGGGGAAGAGAGAGGAACACAAGAGAGAGAGAACACAAGGGGAAGGAGAGAGAGAGAGAACACAAGGGGAAGAGAGAGAGAGAACACAAGGGGAAGGAGAGAGAGAACACAAGGGGAAGGAGAGAGAGAACACAAGGGGAAGGGAGAGAGAGAACACAAGGGGAAGGAGAGAGAGAACACAAGGGGAAGGAGAGAGAGAGACACAAGGGGAAGGAGAGAGAGAACACAAGGGGAAGGAGAGAGAGAACACAAGGGGAAGGAGAGAGAGAGAGAACAAGGGGAAGGGAGAGAGAGAGAACACAAGGGGAAGGAGAGAGAGAACACAAGGGGAAGGAGAGAGAGAGAACACAAGGGGAAGGAGAGAGAGAGAACACAAGGGGAAGGAGAGAGAGAACACAAGGGGAAGGAGAGAGAGAACACAAGGGGAAGGAGAGAGAGAACAACTGTTAAGAGTAATAAAACAAAATGGGGCACGAGGCATTTAGGGCTGTTTCAGTTCAAACTTCAGGTCTCTAATAAGCCCCATAACGCAGGTTACAGGCGTATCACTTCTCTAACGTTGGTTAAAACCTGTTAAAGATAGGGCTGACTACTGCCCCCTTTGGAGGAATTGCGTGCCCATAGTAAACAGAAAAAAAATCTGTCAAAAATTGCTAATATATGCATGTAATAATTATTATTGAATAGAAAACACTCTAAAGCTTCTAAAACCGTTTAAATTATGTCTGTATGTAAAGCAGAACTCTCAGGGCAGCCATTCTCCCAAACTCTCTCTTGACAACAGAAAAGTTGGGCCAACTTTGACGTCATTGACGACTCCTTCCACGTCTTCTGATCGAAGAACATCAAAGGTAAGGGAATATTTATGCTAATTTCTGAGCGCCGTCTCATATTATAGCCTAGTGAACGAATTCTGTAACGTTAAAAATAAATGTAACACAGCGGTTGCATTAAGAAGCAGTGTATCTTTGTAACTATATGTAGAACATGTATATTTAGTCAAAGTTTATGATGTGTATTGCTTGTTATCTGACGTTAGCTCCGGCAGATATCATCATTTCTCCGGACATCTGAGTAGCATTTTTTTGAAAATGTCGTCATTGTAAACAGAGATTTATGGATATAAATTGCATATTATTGAAAAAAACATAAATGTACTGTGTAACATGTCCTATTACTGTCATCTGATGAAGATTTTCAAAAGGTTAGTGAATTATTTTTCTTTTAATCCTGCGGTTGTTGATTGCATATTTTGTTCAACGTGGCTATTCAAATTAGCTGTGTCTTTGGTGGTTGTTTGACATAAATATGTGCTATGTTTTCGCCGTAAAACATTTTAGAAATCTGACTTGCTGGCTAGATGAACAAGGTGTTTATCTTTCATTTGAGCTATTGGACTTGTTAATGTGTGGAGGTTAAATATTTCTAAGAATATTTTTGCGTTCCATGCGCCACGTCCCAGTTAACGTCGGAGGGGATCGTTTTTCAAAGTGCAGCATTACAACATGCATTGACTGACATGGTGTGGACATCGACAGACAGACTCTGGGAAATTCTAACCTCTAATCCTCTTTCTGGACGACCGTTCCCTTCTCAGACACGTAGATTCCGTCCAGGAACTTCCTGATATCCTTGTTTTTGACCGTGGTGGCTTGCTGGATGAGAGCGGCTGGAAAAGAGAGAGAGAGGCTGGGGTGGTGAGCAGGGTACGACAGCTTGGAGGGTCACACAGGGGTCACCGAGGTCAATATACACGCAACTAGTTAAGACTTAGAGCTAGGAGAGGGGACAGACAGCATCACTACCACTCTGAATTGACAATTCCAGTTATAGTAGGAGAAAAGGCTATACACCTTAGAATCTAGAATCCCAGTCACAACATTCTAGAATCCCAGTCACAACATTCTAGAATCCCAGTCACAACATTCTAGAATCCCACGGTGATGCTGTAAGAGGTAAATAGAGGGAGAAGAGGCCTCATAACAGATGTATTTTGTAGAATAAACACTAAGAACATCAGACTGGGAGAGAGAACAGAGGGGGTATCTGGGTAATAATACACAGGGTCTGAAGGAAACACCAGGACATCAGACTGGGAGAGAGAACAGAGGGGGTATCTGGGTAATAATTAATACACAGGGTCTGAAGGAAACACTATGACTGTGTGTGTGTGTGGGGGGGGGTGTGTGTGGATGTGTGTCGCCTCACCAGAGTTAGACACCAGCTCAATATCGTTTCCCTCCAGAATCAACTCATCCTTCTGGGCTGCAGACACGGCACAGGACACACCTGAGAGAGACGAGACAGAGGGAGAGACAGAGAGAGAGAGAGAGAGAGAGAGAGAGAGAGAGAGAGAGAGAGAGACAGAGAGACAGAGAGAGAGAGAGAGAGAGAGACAGAGAGAGACCTCCAGAGAGAGAGACAGAGAGAGAGACAGAGAGAGACAGACAGAGAGACAGAGAGAGAGACAGAGAGAGAGACAGAGAGAGAGACAGACAGAGACAGAGACAGAGACAGAGAGAGACAGAGACAGAGAGAGACAGAGAGAGAGACAGAGGGAGAGACAGAGGGAGAGACAGAGGGAGAGACAGAGGGAGAGAGAGAGACCGTCAAGCCAGGCATCTCTGCATTGGAAATCACCACACATCCTGAAGCTAGAGTTATAAATGCTCCAGGGTTCTACAGAGGATTCCTCTACAGGTAGGTAGGTTAGAACTAGGAGAACCATCTTAAAAGATGAACTAAAACAATGTTTCAAACTATTGAGTAGCCTCATAGTGCTTCCAGCTCATTGCCAAGTGGTGTGATGCTCTGAAACCTGCCTACCATTGTTTATATGCACTAGACTGGCCAATCGGAAGTGCGTGTTAAACACTGGTTCAAAAATAACTGGTGTCACTCCCCCGACTCACCCTGTCACCCCCCGACTCACCCTGTCACCCCCCAGACTCACCCTGTCACCCCCCAGACTCACCCTGTCACCCCCCAGACTCACCCTGTCACCCCCCAAGACTCACCCTGTCACCCCCCAAGACTCACCCTGTCACCTCACCCCCCCAAGACTCACCTCACCCCCCCCAAGACTCACCTCACACCCCCACTCTTCCTCCCCCAGACTCACCCTGTCTCATGCGGACCCGACGGATGTATTTCTCCCCAGGAAGTTCCTGATCTCCACCAGAGCTCCACTCTCCTGCATCACAACGTTGATGGGGAAATGGGCGTACACCGAGCGCATCTTATAGCGGAAACCCTGGAGAGAGAGAGAGGGTTAAAAGAATGAAGAGAGGGGCTCCTAGAACACAGAACAGAGGGGTCCTAGAACAGAGGGGTCCTAGAACAGAGAGGGGTCCTAGAACAGAGAGAGGGGTCCTAGAACAGAGAGGGGTCCTAGAACAGAGAGAGGGGTCCTAGAACAGAGAGAGGGGTCCTAGAACGAGAGAGAGGGTCCTAGAACAGAGAGAGGGGTCCTAGAACGGAGAGAGAGGGGTCCTAGAACGGAGAGAGGGGTCCTAGAACAGAGAGAGGGGTTCTAGAACAGAGATAGGGGTTCTAGAACAGAGAGTCTGGGGTTCTAGAACAGAGAGAGGGGTCACAGCAAATGAAGATATAAAAATGATCTGCTCCAGACTAAAACAGCTTGGGGATGGAAATGTGCATCTAACATACGGCAGAATAATAGGGATAATTATCAGCTGGTCTGTGTCTGGTAACTAACAGTAGGGCCAACAGAGACAGATCAACACTCACCATGGTAACTAACAGTAGGGCCAACAGAGACAGATCAACACTCACCATGGTAACTAACAGTAGGGCCAACAGAGACAGGTCAACACTCACCATGGTAACTAACAGTAGGGCCACTCACCATGGTGACTAACAGTAGGTCAACACTCACCATGGTAACTAACAGTAGGGCCACTCACCAGAGACAGGTCAACACTCACCATGGTAACTAACAGTAGGGCCAACAGTCAACACTCACCATGGTAGACAGATCAACACTCACCATGGTAACTAACAGTAGGGCCAACAGAGACAGGTCAACACTCACCATGGTAACTAACAGTAGGGCCAACCAGTAAGACAGATCAACACTCACCATGGTAACTAACAGTAGGGCCATGGAGACAGATCAACACTCACCATGGTAACTAACAGTAGCCAACACTCACCATGGTAACTAACAGAGTCAACACTCACCAGATCAACACTCACCATGGTAACTAACAGTAGGGCCACTCACCAGTAACTAACAGATCAACACTCACCATGGTAACTAACAGTAGGGCCAACAGAGACAGATCAACACTCACCATGGTAACTAACAGTAGGGTCAACACTCACCATGGTAACCAACAGACAGGTCAACACTCACCATGGTAACTAACAGTAGGGCCACTCACAGAGACAGGTCAACACTCACCATGGTAACTAACAGTAGGGTCCAACACCAACAGAGACAGGTCAACACTCACCATGGTAACTAACAGTAGGTCAACACTCAACAGAGACAGTAGGTCAACACTCACCATGGTAACTAACAGTAGGGTCAACACTCACCATGGTAACTAACAGTAGGGTCAACACTCACCATGGTAACTAACAGTAGGGGGTCAACACTCACCATGGTGACTAACAGTAGGGCCAACACTCACCATGGTAACTAACAGTAGGGCCAACACTCACCATGGTAACTAACAGTAGGGTCAACACTCACCATGGTAACTAACAGTAGGGTCAACACTCACCATGGTAACTAACAGTAGGGTCAACACTCACCATGGTAACTAACAGTAGGGTCAACACTCACCATGGTAACTAACAGTAGGGTCAACACTCACCATGGTAACTAACAGTAGGGTCAACACTCACCATGGTAACTAACAGTAGGGTCAACACTCACCATGGTGACTAACAGTAGGGCCAGCACTCACCATGGTAACTAACAGTAGGGCCAACACTCACCATGGTAACTAACAGTAGGGTCAACACTCACCATGGTGACTAACAGTAGGGCCAACACTCACCATGGTAACTAACAGTAGGGCCAACACTCACCATGGTAACTAACACTAGGATCAACACTCACCATGGTAACTAACAGTAGGGCCAACACTCACCATGGTAACTAACAGTAGGGTCAACACTCACCATGGTAACTAACAGTAGGGCCAACACTCACCATGGTAACTAACAGTAGGGCCAGCACTCACCATGGTAACTAACAGTAGGATCAACACTCACCATGGTAACTAACAGTAGGGCCAACACTCACCAGGGCCAGCACTCACCATGGTAACTAACAGTAGGGCCAACACTCACCATGGTAACTAACAGTAGGGCCAACACTCACCATGGTAACTAACAGTAGGGTCAGCACTCACCATGGTAACTAACACTAGGATCAACACTCACCATGGTAACTAACAGTAGGATCAACACTCACCATGGTAACTAACAGTAGGGCCAACACTCACCATGGTAACTAACAGTAGGGTAACTAACCAACACTCACCATGGTAACTAACAGTAGGGTCAACACTCACCATGGTAACTAACAGTAGGGCCAGCACTCACCATGGTAACCATAGGGCCACTCACCAGACTAACAGGTCACACTCACCATGGTAACTAACAGTAGGGCCCAACCAGAGACAGGTCAACACTCACCATGGTAACTAACAGTAGGGCCAACACTCACCATGGTAACTAACAGTAGGGCCAACACTCACCATG
>NW_024608458.1:0-63389 GCF_018296145.1 Oncorhynchus tshawytscha
GACAGACCAGCTAGATCTACTGTCTCTATTATATTATGACAGACCAGCTAGATCTACTGTCTCTATTATATTATGACAGACCAGCTAGATCTACTGTCTCTATTATATTATGACAGACCAGCTAGATCTACTGTCTCTATTATATTATGACAGACCAGCTAGATCTACTGTCTCTATTATATTATGACAGACCAGCTAGATCTACTGTCTCTATTATATTATGACAGACCAGCTAGATCTACTGTCTCTATTATATTATGACAGACCAGCTAGATCTACTGTCTCTATTATATTATGACAGACCAGCTAGATCTACTGTCTCTATTATATTATGACAGACCAGCTAGATCTACTGTCTCTATTATATTATGACAGACCAGCTAGATCTACTGTCTCTATTATATTATGACAGACCAGCTAGATCTACTGTCTCTATTATAATATGACAGACCAGCTAGATCTACTGTCTCTATTATTTAATGTCAGAACAGCTAGATCTACTGTCTCTATTATATTATGACAGACCAGCTAGATCTACTGTCTCTATTATATATTGTCAGACCAGCTAGATCTACTGTCCATATTATACTATGACAGACCAGCTAGATCTACTGTCTCTATTATAATATTACAGACCAGCTAGATCTACTGTCTCTATTATAATATGACAGACCAGCTAGATCTACTGTCTCTATTATATTATGACAGACCAGCTAGATCTACTGTCTCTATTATATTATGACAGACCAGCTAGATCTACTGTCTCTATTATATTATGACAGACCAGCTAGATCTACTGTCTCTATTATATTATGACAGACCAGCTAGATCTACTGTCTCTATTATAATATGACAGACCAGCTAGATCTACTGTCTCTATTATATTATGACAGACCAGCTAGATCTACTGTCTCTATTATATTATGACAGACCAGCTAGATCTACTGTCTCTATTATATTATGACAGACCAGCTAGATCTACTGTCTCTATTATATTATGACAGACCAGCTAGATCTACTGTCTCTATTATAATATGACAGACCAGCTAGATCTACTGTCTCTATTATAATATGACAGACCAGCTAGATCTACTGTCTCTATTATATTATGACAGACCAGCTAGATCTACTGTCTCTATTATAATATGACAGACCAGCTAGATCTACTGTCTCTATTATAATATGACAGACCAGCTAGATCTACTGTCTCTATTATATTATGACAGACCAGCTAGATCTACTGTCTCTATTATAATATGACAGACCAGCTAGATCTACTGTCTCTATTATATTATGACAGACCAGCTAGATCTACTGTCTCTATTATATTATGACAGACCAGCTAGATCTACTGTCTCTATTATATTATGACAGACCAGCTAGATCTACTGTCTCTATTATAATATGACAGACCAGCTAGATCTACTGTCTCTATTATATTATGACAGACCAGCTAGATCTACTGTCTCTATTATATTATGACAGACCAGCTAGATCTACTGTCTCTATTATATTATGACAGACCAGCTAGATCTACTGTCTCTATTATATTATGACAGACCAGCTAGATCTACTGTCTCTATTATATTATGACAGACCAGCTAGATCTACTGTCTCTATTATATTATGACAGACCAGCTAGATCTACTGTCTCTATTATATTATGACAGACCAGCTAGATCTACTGTCTCTATTATAATATGACAGACCAGCTAGATCTACTGTCTCTATTATATTATGACAGACCAGCTAGATCTACTGTCTCTATTATATTATGACAGACCAGCTAGATCTACTGTCTCTATTATATTATGACAGACCAGCTAGATCTACTGTCTCTATTATATTATGACAGACCAGCTAGATCTACTGTCTCTATTATATTATGACAGACCAGCTAGATCTACTGTCTCTATTATATTATGACAGACCAGCTAGATCTAGTGTCTCTGCTATATTATGACAGACCAGCTAGATCTACTGTCTCTATTATATTATGACAGACCAGCTAGATCTACTGTCTCTATTATATTATGACAGACCAGCTAGATCTATCCTCTCTATTATATTATGACCGACCAGCTAGATCTACTGTCTCTATTATAATATGACAGACCAGCTAGATCTACTGTCTCTATTATATTATGACAGACCAGCTAGATCTACTGTCTCTATTATATTGTGACATTCCAGCTAGATCTACTGTCTCTATAATAATATGACAGACCAGCTAGATCTACTGTTTCTATTATATTATGACAGACCAGCTAGATCTACTGTCTCTACAATATTATGACAGACCAGGTAGATCTACTGTCTCTATTGTATAATGACAGACCACCTAGATCTACTGTCTCTATTATAATATGACAGACCAGCTAGATCTACTGTCTCTATTATATTATGACAGACCAGCTAGATCTACTGTCTCTATTATATTATGACAGACCAGCTAGATCTACTGTCTCTATTATATTATGACAGACCAGCTAGATCTACTGTCTCTATTATATTATGACAGACCAGCTAGATCTACTGTCTCTATTATATTATGACAGACCAGCTAGATCTACTGTCTCTATTATATTATGACAGACCAGCTAGATCTACTGTCTCTATTATATTATGACAGACCAGCTAGATCTACTGTCTCTATTATATTATGACAGACCAGCTAGATCTACTGTCTCTATTATATTATGACAGACCAGCTAGATCTACTGTCTCTATTATATTATGACAGACCAGCTAGATCTACTGTCTCTATTATATTATGACAGACCAGCTAGATCTACTGTCTCTATTATACTATGACAGACCAGCTAGATCTACTGTCTCTATTATATTATGACAGACCAGCTAGATCTACTGTCTCTATTATATTATGACAGACCAGCTAGATCTACTGTCTCTATTATATTATGACAGACCAGCTAGATCTACTGTCTCTGTCTCTATTATATTATGACAGACCAGCTAGATCGACTGTCTCTATTATATTATGACAGACCAGCTATATCTACTGTCTCTATTATATTATGACAGACCAGATAGATCTACTGTCTCTATTATAATATGACAGACCAGCTAGATCGACTGTCTCTATTATATTATGACAGACCAGCTAGATCTACTGTCTCTATTATAATATGACAGACCAGCTAGATCTAATGTCTCTATTATATTATGACAGACCAGCTAGATCTACTGTCTCTATTATATTATGACAGACCAGCTAGATCTACTGTCTCTATTATATATATGACAGACCAGCTAGATCTACTGTCTCTATTATATTATGACAGACCAGCTAGATCTACTGTCTCTATTATATTATGACAGACCAGCTAGATCTACTGTCTCTATTATATTATGACAGACCAGCTAGATCTACTGTCTCTATTATATTATGACAGACCAGCTAGATCTACTGTCTCTATTATATTATGACAGACCAGCTAGATCTACTGTCTCTATTATATTATGACAGACCAGCTAGATCTACTGTCTCTATTATATTATGACAGACCAGCTAGATCTACTGTCTCTATTATATTATGACAGACCAGCTAGATCTACTGTCTCTATTATATTATGACAGACCAGCTAGATCTACTGTCTCTATTATATTATGACAGACCAGCTAGATCTACTGTCTCTATTATATTATGACAGACCAGCTAGATCTACTGTCTCTATTATAATATGACAGACCAGCTAGATCTACTGTCTCTATTATATTATGACAGACCAGCTAGATCTACTGTCTCTATTATATTATGACAGACCAGCTAGATCTACTGTCTCTATTATATTATGACAGACCAGCTAGATCTACTGTCTCTATTATATTATGACAGACCAGCTAGATCTACTGTCTCTATTATATTATGACAGACCAGCTAGATCTACTGTCTCTATTATATTATGACAGACCAGCTAGATCTACTGTCTCTATTATATTATGACAGACCAGCTAGATCTACTGTCTCTATTATATTATGACAGACCAGCTAGATCTACTGTCTCTATTATATTATGACAGACCAGCTAGATCTACTGTCTCTATTATATTATGACAGACCAGCTAGATCTACTGTCTCTATTATATTATGACAGACCAGCTAGATCTACTGTCTCTATTATATTATGACAGACCAGCTAGATCTACTGTCTCTATTATATTATGACAGACCAGCTAGATCTACTGTCTCTATTATATTATGACAGACCAGCTAGATCTACTGTCTCTATTATATTATGACAGACCAGCTAGATCTACTGTCTCTATTATAATATGACAGACCAGCTAGATCTACTGTCTCTATTATATTATGACAGACCAGCTAGATCTACTGTCTCTATTATATTATGACAGACCAGCTAGATCTACTGTCTCTATTATAATATGACAGACCAGCTAGATCTACTGTCTCTATTATATTATGACAGACCAGCTAGATCTACTGTCTCTATTATATTATGACAGACCAGCTAGATCTACTGTCTCTATTATAATATGACAGACCAGCTAGATCTACTGTCTCTATTATATTATGACAGACCAGCTAGATCTACTGTCTCTATTATATTATGACAGACCAGCTAGATCTACTGTCTCTATTATATTATGACAGACCAGCTAGATCTACTGTCTCTATTATAATATGACAGACCAGCTAGATCTACTGTCTCTATTATATTATGACAGACCAGCTAGATCTACTGTCTCTATTATATTATGACAGACCAGCTAGATCTACTGTCTCTATTATAATATGACAGACCAGCTAGATCTACTGTCTCTATTATATTATGACAGACCAGCTAGATCTACTGTCTCTATTATAATATGACAGACCAGCTAGATCTACTGTCTCTATTATATTATGACAGACCAGCTAGATCTACTGTCTCTATTATATTATGACAGACCAGCTAGATCTACTGTCTCTATTATATTATGACAGACCAGCTAGATCTACTGTCTCTATTATATTATGACAGACCAGCTAGATCTACTGTCTCTATTATATTATGACAGACCAGCTAGATCTACTGTCTCTATTATATTATGACAGACCAGCTAGATCTACTGTCTCTATTATAATATGACAGACCAGCTAGATCTACTGTCTCTATTATATTATGACAGACCAGCTAGATCTACTGTCTCTATTATATTATGACAGACCAGCTAGATCTACTGTCTCTATTATATTATGACAGACCAGCTAGATCTACTGTCTCTATTATATTATGACAGACCAGCTAGATCTACTGTCTCTATTATATTATGACAGACCAGCTAGATCTACTGTCTCTATTATATTATGACAGACCAGCTAGATCTACTGTCTCTATTATAATATGACAGACCAGCTAGATCTACTGTCTCTATTATATTATGACAGACCAGCTAGATCTACTGTCTCTATTATATTATGACAGACCAGCTAGATCTACTGTCTCTATTATAATATGACAGACCAGCTAGATCTACTGTCTCTATTATATTATGACAGACCAGCTAGATCTACTGTCTCTATTATATTATGACAGACCAGCTAGATCTACTGTCTCTATTATATTATGACAGACCAGCTAGATCTACTGTCTCTATTATATTATGACAGACCAGCTAGATCTACTGTCTCTATTATATTATGACAGACCAGCTAGATCTACTGTCTCTATTATATTATGACAGACCAGCTAGATCTACTGTCTCTATTATATTATGACAGACCAGCTAGATCTACTGTCTCTATTATATTATGACAGACCAGCTAGATCTACTGTCTCTATTATATTATGACAGACCAGCTAGATCTACTGTCTCTATTATATTATGACAGACCAGCTAGATCTACTGTCTCTATTATATTATGACAGACCAGCTAGATCTACTGTCTCTATTATATTATGACAGACCAGCTAGATCTACTGTCTCTATTATATTATGACAGACCAGCTAGATCTACTGTCTCTATTATATTATGACAGACCAGCTAGATCTACTGTCTCTATTATAATATGACAGACCAGCTAGATCTACTGTCTCTATTATAATATGACAGACCAGCTAGATCTACTGTCTCTATTATATTATGACAGACCAGCTAGATCTACTGTCTCTATTATATTATGACAGACCAGCTAGATCTACTGTCTCTATTATATTATGACAGACCAGCTAGATCTACTGTCTCTATTATATTATGACAGACCAGCTAGATCTACTGTCTCTATTATATTATGACAGACCAGCTAGATCTACTGTCTCTATTATATTATGACAGACCAGCTAGATCTACTGTCTCTATTATATTATGACAGACCAGCTAGATCTACTGTCTCTATTATATTATGACAGACCAGCTAGATCTACTGTCTCTATTATATTATGACAGACCAGCTAGATCTACTGTCTCTATTATATTATGACAGACCAGCTAGATCTACTGTCTCTATTATATTATGACAGACCAGCTAGATCTACTGTCTCTATTATATTATGACAGACCAGCTAGATCTACTGTCTCTATTATATTATGACAGACCAGCTAGATCTACTGTCTCTATTATATTATGACAGACCAGCTAGATCTACTGTCTCTATTATATTATGACAGACCAGCTAGATCTACTGTCTCTATTATATTATGACAGACCAGCTAGATCTACTGTCTCTATTATATTATGACAGACCAGCTAGATCTACTGTCTCTATTATAATATGACAGACCAGCTAGATCTACTGTCTCTATTATATTATGACAGACCAGCTAGATCTACTGTCTCTATTATATTATGACAGACCAGCTAGATCTACTGTCTCTATTATATTATGACAGACCAGCTAGATCTACTGTCTCTATTATATTATGACAGACCAGCTAGATCTACTGTCTCTATTATATTATGACAGACCAGCTAGATCTACTGTCTCTATTATATTATGACAGACCAGCTAGATCTACTGTCTCTATTATATTATGACAGACCAGCTAGATCTACTGTCTCTATTATATTATGACAGACCAGCTAGATCTACTGTCTCTATTATATTATGACAGACCAGCTAGATCTACTGTCTCCATTGTATTATGACAGACCAGCTAGATCTACAGTCTGTCTCTATTATATTATGACAGACCAGCTAGATCTACTGTCTCTATTATATTATGACAGACCAGCTAGATCTACTGTCTCTATTATATTATGACAGACCAGCTAGATCTACTGTCTCTATTATATTATGACAGACCAGCTAGATCTACTGTCTCTATTATATTATGACAGACCAGCTAGATCTACTGTCTCTATTATATTATGACAGACCAGCTAGATCTACTGTCTCTATTATATTATGACAGACCAGCTAGATCTACTGTCTCTATTATATTATGACAGACCAGCTAGATCTACTGTCTCTATTATATTATGACAGACCAGCTAGATCTACTGTCTCTATTATATTATGACAGACCAGCTAGATCTACTGTCTCTATTATATTATGACAGACCAGCTAGATCTACTGTCTCTATTATAATATGACAGACCAGCTAGATCTACTGTCTCTATTATATTATGACAGACCAGCTAGATCTACTGTCTCTATTATATTATGACAGACCAGCTAGATCTACTGTCTCTATTATATTATGACAGACCAGCTAGATCTACTGTCTCTATTATATTATGACAGACCAGCTAGATCTACTGTCTCTATTATATTATGACAGACCAGCTAGATCTACTGTCTCTATTATATTATGACAGACCAGCTAGATCTACTGTCTCTATTATATTATGACAGACCAGCTAGATCTACTGTCTCTATTATATTATGACAGACCAGCTAGATCTACTGTCTCTATTATATTATGACAGACCAGCTAGATCTACTGTCTCTATTATATTATGACAGACCAGCTAGATCTACTGTCTCTATTATATTATGACAGACCAGCTAGATCTACTGTCTCTATTATATTATGACAGACCAGCTAGATCTACTGTCTCTATTATATTATGACAGACCAGCTAGATCTACTGTCTCTATTATAATATGACAGACCAGCTAGATCTACTGTCTCTATTATATTATGACAGACCAGCTAGATCTACTGTCTCTATTATATTATGACAGACCAGCTAGATCTACTGTCTCTATTATATTATGACAGACCAGCTAGATCTACTGTCTCTATTATATTATGACAGACCAGCTAGATCTACTGTCTCTATTATATTATGACAGACCAGCTAGATCTACTGTCTCTATTATATTATGACAGACCAGCTAGATCTACTGTCTCTATTATAATATGACAGACCAGCTAGATCTACTGTCTCTATTATATTATGACAGACCAGCTAGATCTACTGTCTCTATTATATTATGACAGACCAGCTAGATCTACTGTCTCTATTATATTATGACAGACCAGCTAGATCTACTGTCTCTATTATATTATGACAGACCAGCTAGATCTACTGTCTCTATTATAATATGACAGACCAGCTAGATCTACTGTCTCTATTATATTATGACAGACCAGCTAGATCTACTGTCTCTATTATATTATGACAGACCAGCTAGATCTACTGTCTCTATTATATTATGACAGACCAGCTAGATCTACTGTCTCTATTATATTATGACAGACCAGCTAGATCTACTGTCTCTATTATATTATGACAGACCAGCTAGATCTACTGTCTCTATTATATTATGACAGACCAGCTAGATCTACTGTCTCTATTATATTATGACAGACCAGCTAGATCTACTGTCTCTATTATATTATGACAGACCAGCTAGATCTACTGTCTCTATTATATTATGACAGACCAGCTAGATCTACTGTCTCTATTATATTATGACAGACCAGCTAGATCTACTGTCTCTATTATATTATGACAGACCAGCTAGATCTACTGTCTCTATTATATTATGACAGACCAGCTAGATCTACTGTCTCTATTATATTATGACAGACCAGCTAGATCTACTGTCTCTATTATAATATGACAGACCAGCTAGATCTACTGTCTCTATTATATTATGACAGACCAGCTAGATCTACTGTCTCTATTATATTATGACAGACCAGCTAGATCTACTGTCTCTATTATAATATGACAGACCAGCTAGATCTACTGTCTCTATTATATTATGACAGACCAGCTAGATCTACTGTCTCTATTATATTATGACAGACCAGCTAGATCTACTGTCTCTATTATATTATGACAGACCAGCTAGATCTACTGTCTCTATTATATTATGACAGACCAGCTAGATCTACTGTCTCTATTATATTATGACAGACCAGCTAGATCTACTGTCTCTATTATATTATGACAGACCAGCTAGATCTACTGTCTCTATTATATTATGACAGACCAGCTAGATCTACTGTCTCATATTATACTATGACAGACCAGCTAGATCTACTGTCTCTATTATATTATGACAGACCAGCTAGATCTACTGTCTCTATTATATTATGACAGACCAGCTAGATCTACTGTCTCTATTATATTATGACAGACCAGCTAGATCTACTGTCTCTATTATATTATGACAGACCAGCTAGATCTACTGTCTCTATTATATTATGACAGACCAGCTAGATCTACTGTCTCTATTATATTATGACAGACCAGCTAGATCTACTGTCTCTATTATATTATGACAGACCAGCTAGATCTACTGTCTCTATTATATTATGACAGACCAGCTAGATCTACTGTCTCTATTATATTATGACAGACCAGCTAGATCTACTGTCTCTATTATATTATGACAGACCAGCTAGATCTACTGTCTCTATTATATTATGACAGACCAGCTAGATCTACTGTCTCTATTATATTATGACAGACCAGCTAGATCTACTGTCTCTATTATATTATGACAGACCAGCTAGATCTACTGTCTCTATTATATTATGACAGACCAGCTAGATCTACTGTCTCTATTATATTATGACAGACCAGCTAGATCTACTGTCTCTATTATATTATGACAGACCAGCTAGATCTACTGTCTCTATTATATTATGACAGACCAGCTAGATCTACTGTCTCTATTATATTATGACAGACCAGCTAGATCTACTGTCTCTATTATATTATGACAGACCAGCTAGATCTACTGTCTCTATTATATTATGACAGACCAGCTAGATCTACTGTCTCTATTATATTATGACAGACCAGCTAGATCTACTGTCTCTATTATATTATGACAGACCAGCTAGATCTACTGTCTCTATCTATATATTATGACAGACCAGCTAGATCTACTGTCTCTATTATATTATGACAGACCAGCTAGATCTACTGTCTCTATTATATTATGACAGACCAGCTAGATCTACTGTCTCTATTATATTATGACAGACCAGCTAGATCTACTGTCTCTATTATATTATGACAGACCAGCTAGATCTACTGTCTCTATTATATTATGACAGACCAGCTAGATCTACTGTCTCTATTATATTATGACAGACCAGCTAGATTTACTGTCTCTACTATATTATGACAGACCAGCTAGATCTACTGTCTCTATTATATTATGACAGACCAGCTAGATCTACTGTCTCTATTATATTATGACAGACCAGCTAGATCTACTGTCTCTATTATATTATGACAGACCAGCTAGATCTACTGTCTCTATTATATTATGACAGACCAGCTAGATCTACTTTCTCTATTATATTATGACAGACCAGCTAGATCTACTGTCTCTATTGTATTATGACAGACCAGCTAGATCTACTGTCTCTGTTGTATTATGACAGACCAGCTAGATCTACTGTCTGTATTATATGATGACAGACCAGCTAGATCTACTGTCTCTATTGTATTATGACAGACCAGCTAGATATACTGTCTCTATTATATTATGACAGACCAGCTAGATCTACTGTCTCTATTATATTATGACAGACCAGCTAGATCTACTGTCTCTATTATATTATGCCAGACCAGCTAGATCTACTGTCTCTATTATATTATGACAGACCAGCTAGATCTACTGTCTCTATTATATTATGACAGACCAGCTAGATCTACTGTCTCTATTATATTATGACAGACCAGCTAGATCTAATGTCTCTATTATGTTATGACAGACCAGCTAGATCTACTGTCTCTATTATATTATGACAGACCAGCTAGATCTAATGTCTCTATTATATTATGACAGACCAGCTAGATCTACTGTCTCTATTATAATATGACAGACCAGCTAGATCTACTGTCTCTATTATATTATGACAGACCAGCTAGATCTACTGTCTCTATTATATTATGACAGACCAGCTAGATCTACTGTCTCTATTATATTATGACAGACCAGCTAGATCTACTGTCTCTATTATATTATGACAGACCAGCTAGATCTACTGTCTCTATTATAATATGACAGACCAGCTAGATCTACTGTCTCTATTATAATATGACAGACCAGCTAGATCTACTGTCTCTATTATATTATGACAGACCAGCTAGATCTACTGTCTCTATTATATTATGACAGACCAGCTAGATCTACTGTCTCTATTATATTATGACAGACCAGCTAGATCTACTGTCTCTATTATATTATGACAGACCAGCTAGATCTACTGTCTCTATTATATTATGACAGACCAGCTAGATCTACTGTCTCTATTATATTATGACAGACCAGCTAGATCTACTGTCTCTATTATATATATGACAGACCAGCTAGATCTACTGTCTCTATTATATTATGACAGACCAGCTAGATCTACTGTCTCTATTATATTATGACAGACCAGCTAGATCTACTGTCTCTATTATAATATGACAGACCAGCTAGATCTACTGTCTCTATTATATTATGACAGACCAGCTAGATCTACTGTCTCTATTATATTATGACAGACCAGCTAGATCTACTGTCTCTATTATATTATGACAGACCAGCTAGATCTACTGTCTCTATTATATTATGACAGACCAGCTAGATCTACTGTCTCTATTATATTATGACAGACCAGCTAGATCTACTGTCTCTATTATATTATGACAGACCAGCTAGATCTACTGTCTCTATTATATTATGACAGACCAGCTAGATCTACTGTCTCTATTATATTATGACAGACCAGCTAGATCTACTGTCTCTATTATATTATGACAGACCAGCTAGATCTACTGTCTCTATTATATTATGACAGACCAGCTAGATCTACTGTCTCTATTATATTATGACAGACCAGCTAGATCTACTGTCTCTATTATATTATGACAGACCAGCTAGATCTACTGTCTCTATTATATTATGACAGACCAGCTAGATCTACTGTCTCTATTATATTATGACAGACCAGCTAGATCTACTGTCTCTATTATATTATGACAGACCAGCTAGATCTACTGTCTCTATTATATTATGACAGACCAGCTAGATCTACTGTCTCTATTATATTATGACAGACCAGCTAGATCTACTGTCTCTATTATATTATGACAGACCAGCTAGATCTACTGTCTCTATTATATTATGACAGACCAGCTAGATCTACTGTCTCTATTATATTATGACAGACCAGCTAGATCTACTGTCTCTATTATATTATGACAGACCAGCTAGATCTACTGTCTCTATTATATTATGACAGACCAGCTAGATCTACTGTCTCTATTATATTATGACAGACCAGCTAGATCTACTGTCTCTATTATATTATGACAGACCAGCTAGATCTACTGTCTCTATTATATTATGACAGACCAGCTAGATCTACTGTCTCTATTATATTATGACAGACCAGCTAGATCTACTGTCTCTATTATATTATGACAGACCAGCTAGATCTACTGTCTCTATTATATTATGACAGACCAGCTAGATCTACTGTCTCTATTATATTATGACAGACCAGCTAGATCTACTGTCTCTATTATATTATGACAGACCAGCTAGATCTACTGTCTCTATTATATTATGACAGACCAGCTAGATCTACTGTCTCTATTATATTATGACAGACCAGCTAGATCTACTGTCTCTATTATATTATGACAGACCAGCTAGATCTACTGTCTCTATTATATTATGACAGACCAGCTAGATCTACTGTCTCTATTATATTATGACAGACCAGCTAGATCTACTGTCTCTATTATATTATGACAGACCAGCTAGATCTACTGTCTCTATTATATTATGACAGACCAGCTAGATCTACTGTCTCTATTATATTATGACAGACCAGCTAGATCTACTGTCTCTATTATATTATGACAGACCAGCTAGATCTACTGTCTCTATTATATTATGACAGACCAGCTAGATCTACTGTCTCTATTATATTATGACAGACCAGCTAGATCTACTGTCTCTATTATATTATGACAGACCAGCTAGATCTACTGTCTCTATTATATTATGACAGACCAGCTAGATCTACTGTCTCTATTATATTATGACAGACCAGCTAGATCTACTGTCTCTATTATATTATGACAGACCAGCTAGATCTACTGTCTCTATTATATTATGACAGACCAGCTAGATCTACTGTCTCTATTATATTATGACAGACCAGCTAGATCTACTGTCTCTATTATATTATGACAGACCAGCTAGATCTACTGTCTCTATTATATTATGACAGACCAGCTAGATCTACTGTCTCTATTATATTATGACAGACCAGCTAGATCTACTGTCTCTATTATATTATGACAGACCAGCTAGATCTACTGTCTCTATTATATTATGACAGACCAGCTAGATCTACTGTCTCTATTATATTATGACAGACCAGCTAGATCTACTGTCTCTATTATATTATGACAGACCAGCTAGATCTACTGTCTCTATTATATTATGACAGACCAGCTAGATCTACTGTCTCTATTATATTATGACAGACCAGCTAGATCTACTGTCTCTATTATATTATGACAGACCAGCTAGATCTACTGTCTCTATTATATTATGACAGACCAGCTAGATCTACTGTCTCTATTATATTATGACAGACCAGCTAGATCTACTGTCTCTATTATATTATGACAGACCAGCTAGATCTACTGTCTCTATTATATTATGACAGACCAGCTAGATCTACTGTCTCTATTATATTATGACAGACCAGCTAGATCTACTGTCTCTATTATATTATGACAGACCAGCTAGATCTACTGTCTCTATTATATTATGACAGACCAGCTAGATCTACTGTCTCTATTATATTATGACAGACCAGCTAGATCTACTGTCTCTATTATATTATGACAGACCAGCTAGATCTACTGTCTCTATTATATTATGACAGACCAGCTAGATCTACTGTCTCTATTATATTATGACAGACCAGCTAGATCTACTGTCTCTATTATATTATGACAGACCAGCTAGATCTACTGTCTCTATTATATTATGACAGACCAGCTAGATCTACTGTCTCTATTATATTATGACAGACCAGCTAGATCTACTGTCTCTATTATATTATGACAGACCAGCTAGATCTACTGTCTCTATTATATTATGACAGACCAGCTAGATCTACTGTCTCTATTATATTATGACAGACCAGCTAGATCTACTGTCTCTATTATATTATGACAGACCAGCTAGATCTACTGTCTCTATTATATTATGACAGACCAGCTAGATCTACTGTCTCTATTATATTATGACAGACCAGCTAGATCTACTGTCTCTATTATATTATGACAGACCAGCTAGATCTACTGTCTCTATTATATTATGACAGACCAGCTAGATCTACTGTCTCTATTATATTATGACAGACCAGCTAGATCTACTGTCTCTATTATATTATGACAGACCAGCTAGATCTACTGTCTCTATTATATTATGACAGACCAGCTAGATCTACTGTCTCTATTATATTATGACAGACCAGCTAGATCTACTGTCTCTATTATATTATGACAGACCAGCTAGATCTACTGTCTCTATTATATTATGACAGACCAGCTAGATCTACTGTCTCTATTATATTATGACAGACCAGCTAGATCTACTGTCTCTATTATATTATGACAGACCAGCTAGATCTACTGTCTCTATTATATTATGACAGACCAGCTAGATCTACTGTCTCTATTATATTATGACAGACCAGCTAGATCTACTGTCTCTATTATATTATGACAGACCAGCTAGATCTACTGTCTCTATTATATTATGACAGACCAGCTAGATCTACTGTCTCTATTATATTATGACAGACCAGCTAGATCTACTGTCTCTATTATATTATGACAGACCAGCTAGATCTACTGTCTCTATTATATTATGACAGACCAGCTAGATCTACTGTCTCTATTATATTATGACAGACCAGCTAGATCTACTGTCTCTATTATATTATGACAGACCAGCTAGATCTACTGTCTCTATTATATTATGACAGACCAGCTAGATCTACTGTCTCTATTATATTATGACAGACCAGCTAGATCTACTGTCTCTATTATATTATGACAGACCAGCTAGATCTACTGTCTCTATTATATTATGACAGACCAGCTAGATCTACTGTCTCTATTATATTATGACAGACCAGCTAGATCTACTGTCTCTATTATATTATGACAGACCAGCTAGATCTACTGTCTCTATTATATTATGACAGACCAGCTAGATCTACTGTCTCTATTATATTATGACAGACCAGCTAGATCTACTGTCTCTATTATATTATGACAGACCAGCTAGATCTACTGTCTCTATTATATTATGACAGACCAGCTAGATCTACTGTCTCTATTATATTATGACAGACCAGCTAGATCTACTGTCTCTATTATATTATGACAGACCAGCTAGATCTACTGTCTCTATTATATTATGACAGACCAGCTAGATCTACTGTCTCTATTATAATATGACAGACCAGCTAGATCTACTGTCTCTATTATATTATGACAGACCAGCTAGATCTACTGTCTCTATTATATTATGACAGACCAGCTAGATCTACTGTCTCTATTATATTATGACAGACCAGCTAGATCTACTGTCTCTATTATATTATGACAGACCAGCTAGATCTACTGTCTCTATTATATTATGACAGACCAGCTAGATCTACTGTCTCTATTATATTATGACAGACCAGCTAGATCTACTGTCTCTATTATATATATGACAGACCAGCTAGATCTACTGTCTCTATTATATTATGACAGACCAGCTAGATCTACTGTCTCTATTATATTATGACAGACCAGCTAGATCTACTGTCTCTATTATATTATGACAGACCAGCTAGATCTACTGTCTCTATTATATTATGACAGACCAGCTAGATCTACTGTCTCTATTATATTATGACAGACCAGCTAGATCTACTGTCTCTATTATATTATGACAGACCAGCTAGATCTACTGTCTCTATTATATTATGACAGACCAGCTAGATCTACTGTCTCTATTATATTATGACAGACCAGCTAGATCTACTGTCTCTATTATATATATGACAGACCAGCTAGATCTACTGTCTCATATTATATTATGACAGACCAGCTAGATCTACTGTCTCTATTATATTATGACAGACCAGCTAGATCTACTGTCTCTATTATATTATGACAGACCAGCTAGATCTACTGTCTCTATTATATTATGACAGACCAGCTAGATCTACTGTCTCTATTATATTATGACAGACCAGCTAGATCTACTGTCTCTATTATATTATGACAGACCAGCTAGATCTACTGTCTCTATTATATTATGACAGACCAGCTAGATCTACTGTCTCTATTATATTATGACAGACCAGCTAGATCTACTGTCTCTATTATATTATGACAGACCAGCTAGATCTACTGTCTCTATTATATTATGACAGACCAGCTAGATCTACTGTCTCTATTATATTATGACAGACCAGCTAGATCTACTGTCTCTATTATATTATGACAGACCAGCTAGATCTACTGTCTCTATTATATTATGACAGACCAGCTAGATCTACTGTCTCTATTATATTATGACAGACCAGCTAGATCTACTGTCTCTATTATATTATGACAGACCAGCTAGATCTACTGTCTCTATTATATTATGACAGACCAGCTAGATCTACTGTCTCTATTATATTATGACAGACCAGCTAGATCTACTGTCTCTATTATATTATGACAGACCAGCTAGATCTACTGTCTCTATTATATTATGACAGACCAGCTAGATCTACTGTCTCTATTATATTATGACAGACCAGCTAGATCTACTGTCTCTATTATATTATGACAGACCAGCTAGATCTACTGTCTCTATTATATTATGACAGACCAGCTAGATCTACTGTCTCTATTATATTATGACAGACCAGCTAGATCTACTGTCTCTATTATATTATGACAGACCAGCTAGATCTACTGTCTCTATTATATTATGACAGACCAGCTAGATCTACTGTCTCTATTATATTATGACAGACCAGCTAGATCTACTGTCTCTATTATATTATGACAGACCAGCTAGATCTACTGTCTCTATTATATTATGACAGACCAGCTAGATCTACTGTCTCTATTATATTATGACAGACCAGCTAGATCTACTGTCTCTATTATATTATGACAGACCAGCTAGATCTACTGTCTCTATTATATTATGACAGACCAGCTAGATCTACTGTCTCTATTATATTATGACAGACCAGCTAGATCTACTGTCTCTATTATATTATGACAGACCAGCTAGATCTACTGTCTCTATTATATTATGACAGACCAGCTAGATCTACTGTCTCTATTATATTATGACAGACCAGCTAGATCTACTGTCTCTATTATAATATGACAGACCAGCTAGATCTACTGTCTCTATTATAATATGACAGACCAGCTAGATCTACTGTCTCTATTATATTATGACAGACCAGCTAGATCTACTGTCTCTATTATATTATGACAGACCAGCTAGATCTACTGTCTCTATTATATTATGACAGACCAGCTAGATCTACTGTCTCTATTATATTATGACAGACCAGCTAGATCTACTGTCTCTATTATATTATGACAGACCAGCTAGATCTACTGTCTCTATTATATTATGACAGACCAGCTAGATCTACTGTCTCTATTATATTATGACAGACCAGCTAGATCTACTGTCTCTATTATATTATGACAGACCAGCTAGATCTACTGTCTCTATTATATTATGACAGACCAGCTAGATCTACTGTCTCTATTATATTATGACAGACCAGCTAGATCTACTGTCTCTATTATATTATGACAGACCAGCTAGATCTACTGTCTCTATTATATTATGACAGACCAGCTAGATCTACTGTCTCTATTATATTATGACAGACCAGCTAGATCTACTGTCTCTATTATATTATGACAGACCAGCTAGATCTACTGTCTCTATTATATTATGACAGACCAGCTAGATCTACTGTCTCTATTATATTATGACAGACCAGCTAGATCTACTGTCTCTATTATAATATGACAGACCAGCTAGATCTACTGTCTCTATTATATTATGACAGACCAGCTAGATCTACTGTCTCTATTATATTATGACAGACCAGCTAGATCTACTGTCTCTATTATATTATGACAGACCAGCTAGATCTACTGTCTCTATTATATTATGACAGACCAGCTAGATCTACTGTCTCTATTATATTATGACAGACCAGCTAGATCTACTGTCTCTATTATATTATGACAGACCAGCTAGATCTACTGTCTCTATTATATTATGACAGACCAGCTAGATCTACTGTCTCTATTATATTATGACAGACCAGCTAGATCTACTGTCTCTATTATATTATGACAGACCAGCTAGATCTACTGTCTCTATTATATTATGACAGACCAGCTAGATCTACTGTCTCTATTATATTATGACAGACCAGCTAGATCTACTGTCTCTATTATATTATGACAGACCAGCTAGATCTACTGTCTCTATTATATTATGACAGACCAGCTAGATCTACTGTCTCTATTATATTATGACAGACCAGCTAGATCTACTGTCTCTATTATATTATGACAGACCAGCTAGATCTACTGTCTCCATTATATTATGACAGACCAGCTAGATCTACTGTCTCTATTATAATATGACAGACCAGCTAGATCTACTGTCTCTATTATATTATGACAGACCAGCTAGATCTACTGTCTCTATTATATTATGACAGACCAGCTAGATCTACTGTCTCTATTATATTATGACAGACCAGCTAGATCTACTGTCTCTATTATATTATGACAGACCAGCTAGATCTACTGTCCATATTATAATATGACAGACCAGCTAGATCTACTGTCTCTATTATATTATGACAGACCAGCTAGATCTACTGTCTCTATTATATTATGACAGACCAGCTAGATCTACTGTCTCTATTATATTATGACAGACCAGCTAGATCTACTGTCTCTATTATATTATGATAGTCCAGCTAGATCTACTGTCTCTATTATATTATGACAGACCAGCTAGATCTACTGTCTCTATTATATTATGACAGACCAGCTAGATCTACTGTCTCTATTATATTATGACAGACCAGCTAGATCTACTGTCTCTATTATATTATGACAGACCAGCTAGATCTACTGTCTCTATTATATTATGACAGACCAGCTAGATCTACTGTCTCTATTATAATATGACAGACCAGCTAGATCTACTGTCTCTATTATATTATGACAGACCAGCTAGATCTACTGTCTCTATTATATTATGACAGACCAGCTAGATCTACTGTCTCTATTATATTATGACAGACCAGCTAGATCTACTGTCTCTATTATATTATGACAGACCAGCTAGATCTACTGTCTCTATTATATTATGACAGACCAGCTAGATCTACTGTCTCTATTATATTATGACAGACCAGCTAGATCTACTGTCTCTATTATATTATGACAGACCAGCTAGATCTACTGTCTCTATTATATTATGACAGACCAGCTAGATCTACTGTCTCTATTATATTATGACAGACCAGCTAGATCTACTGTCTCTATTATATTATGACAGACCAGCTAGATCTACTGTCTCTATTATATTATGACAGACCAGCTAGATCTACTGTCTCTATTATATTATGACAGACCAGCTAGATCTACTGTCTCTATTATATTATGACAGACCAGCTAGATCTACTGTCTCTATTATATTATGACAGACCAGCTAGATCTACTGTCTCTATTATATTATGACAGACCAGCTAGATCTACTGTCTCTATTATATTATGACAGACCAGCTAGATCTACTGTCTCTATTATATTATGACAGACCAGCTAGATCTACTGTCTCTATTATATTATGACAGACCAGCTAGATCTACTGTCTCTATTATATTATGACAGACCAGCTAGATCTACTGTCTCTATTATATTATGACAGACCAGCTAGATCTACTGTCTCTATTATATTATGACAGACCAGCTAGATCTACTGTCTCTATTATATTATGACAGACCAGCTAGATCTACTGTCTCTATTATATTATGACAGACCAGCTAGATCTACTGTCTCTATTATATTATGACAGACCAGCTAGATCTACTGTCTCTATTATATTATGACAGACCAGCTAGATCTACTGTCTCTATTATATTATGACAGACCAGCTAGATCTACTGTCTCTATTATATTATGACAGACCAGCTAGATCTACTGTCTCTATTATATTATGACAGACCAGCTAGATCTACTGTCTCTATTATATTATGACAGACCAGCTAGATCTACTGTCTCTATTATATTATGACAGACCAGCTAGATCTACTGTCTCTATTATATTATGACAGACCAGCTAGATCTACTGTCTCTATTATATTATGACAGACCAGCTAGATCTACTGTCTCTATTATATTATGACAGACCAGCTAGATCTACTGTCTCTATTATATTATGACAGACCAGCTAGATCTACTGTCTCTATTATATTATGACAGACCAGCTAGATCTACTGTCTCTATTATATTATGACAGACCAGCTAGATCTACTGTCTCTATTATATTATGACAGACCAGCTAGATCTACTGTCTCTATTATATTATGACAGACCAGCTAGATCTACTGTCTCTATTATATTATGACAGACCAGCTAGATCTACTGTCTCTATTATATTATGACAGACCAGCTAGATCTACTGTCTCTATTATATTATGACAGACCAGCTAGATCTACTGTCTCTATTATATTATGACAGACCAGCTAGATCTACTGTCTCTATTATATTATGACAGACCAGCTAGATCTACTGTCTCTATTATATTATGACAGACCAGCTAGATCTACTGTCTCTATTATATTATGACAGACCAGCTAGATCTACTGTCTCTATTATATTATGACAGACCAGCTAGATCTACTGTCTCTATTATATTATGACAGACCAGCTAGATCTACTGTCTCTATTATATTATGACAGACCAGCTAGATCTACTGTCTCTATTATATTATGACAGACCAGCTAGATCTACTGTCTCTATTATATTATGACAGACCAGCTAGATCTACTGTCTCTATTATAATATGACAGACCAGCTAGATCTACTGTCTCTATTATATTATGACAGACCAGCTAGATCTACTGTCTCTATTATATTATGACAGACCAGCTAGATCTACTGTCTCTATTATATTATGACAGACCAGCTAGATCTACTGTCTCTATTATATTATGACAGACCAGCTAGATCTACTGTCTCTATTATATTATGACAGACCAGCTAGATCTACTGTCTCTATTATATTATGACAGACCAGCTAGATCTACTGTCTCTATTATATTATGACAGACCAGCTAGATCTACTGTCTCTATTATATTATGACAGACCAGCTAGATCTACTGTCTCTATTATATTATGACAGACCAGCTAGATCTACTGTCTCTATTATATTATGACAGACCAGCTAGATCTACTGTCTCTATTATATTATGACAGACCAGCTAGATCTACTGTCTCTATTATATTATGACAGACCAGCTAGATCTACTGTCTCTATTATATTATGACAGACCAGCTAGATCTACTGTCTCTATTATATTATGACAGACCAGCTAGATCTACTGTCTCTATTATATTATGACAGACCAGCTAGATCTACTGTCTCTATTATATTATGACAGACCAGCTAGATCTACTGTCTCTATTATATTATGACAGACCAGCTAGATCTACTGTCTCTATTATATTATGACAGACCAGCTAGATCTACTGTCTCTATTATATTATGACAGACCAGCTAGATCTACTGTCTCTATTATATTATGACAGACCAGCTAGATCTACTGTCTCTATTATATTATGACAGACCAGCTAGATCTACTGTCTCTATTATATTATGACAGACCAGCTAGATCTACTGTCTCTATTATATTATGACAGACCAGCTAGATCTACTGTCTCTATTATATTATGACAGACCAGCTAGATCTACTGTCTCTATTATATTATGACAGACCAGCTAGATCTACTGTCTCTATTATATTATGACAGACCAGCTAGATCTACTGTCTCTATTATATTATGACAGACCAGCTAGATCTACTGTCTCTATTATATTATGACAGACCAGCTAGATCTACTGTCTCTATTATAATATGACAGACCAGCTAGATCTACTGTCTCTATTATAATATGACAGACCAGCTAGATCTACTGTCTCTATTATATTATGACAGACCAGCTAGATCTACTGTCTCTATTATATTATGACAGACCAGCTAGATCTACTGTCTCTATTATATTATGACAGACCAGCTAGATCTACTGTCTCTATTATATTATGACAGACCAGCTAGATCTACTGTCTCTATTATATTATGACAGACCAGCTAGATCTACTGTCTCCATTATAATGACAGACCAGCTAGATCTACTGTCTCTATTATATCATGACAGACCAAACTAGATCTACTGTCTCTATTATATTATGACAGACCAGCTAGATCTACTGTCTCTATTATATTATGACAGACCAGCTAGATCTACTGTCTCTATTATAATATGACAGACCAGCTAGATCTACTGTCTCTATTATATTATGACAGACCAGCTAGATCTACTGTCTCTATTATATTATGTCAGACCAGCTAGATTTACTGTCTCTATTATATTATGACAGACTAGCCAGATCTACTGTCTCTATTATATTATGACAGACCAGCTAGATCTACTGTCTCTATTATATTATGACAGACCAGCTAGATCTACTGTCTCTATTATATTATGACAGACCAGCTAGATCTACTGTCTCTATTATATTATGACAGACCAGCTAGATCTACTGTCTCTATTATATTATGACAGACCAGCTAGATCTACTGTCTCTATTATAATATGACAGACCAGCTAGATCTACAGTCTCTGTCTCTATTATATTATGACAGACCAGCTAGATCTACTGTCTCTATTATATTATGACAGACCAGCTAGATCTACTGTCTCTATTATAATATGACAGACCAGCTAGATCTACTGTCTCTATTATAATATGACAGACCAGCTAGATCTACTGTCTCTATTATGACAGACCAGATAGATCTACTGTCTCTATTATATTATGACAGACCAGCTAGATCTACTGTCTCTATTATATTATGACAGACCAGCTAGATCTACTGTCTCTATTATATTAAGACAGACCAGCGAAATCTACCGTCTCTATTGTATTATGACAGACCAGCTAGATATACTGTCTCTATTATATTATGACAGACCAGCTAGATCTACTGTCTCTATTATATTATGACAGACCAGCTAGATCTACTGTCTCTATTATATTATGACAGACCAGCTAGATCTACTGTCTCTATTATATTATGACAGACCAGCTAGATCTACTGTCTCTATTATATTATGACAGACCAGCTAGATCTACTGTCTCTATTATATTATGACAGACCAGCTAGATCTACTGTCTCTATTATATTATGACAGACCAGCTAGATCTACTGTCTCTATTATATTATGACAGACCAGCTAGATCTACTGTCTCTATTATATTATGACAGACCAGCTAGATCTACTGTCTCTATTATATTATGACAGACCAGCTAGATCTACTGTCTCTATTATATTATGACAGACCAGCTAGATCTACTGTCTCTATTATATTATGACAGACCAGCTAGATCTACTGTCTCTATTATATTATGACAGACCAGCTAGATCTACTGTCTCTATTATATTATGACAGACCAGCTAGATCTACTGTCTCTATTATATTATGACAGACCAGCTAGATCTACTGTCTCTATTATATTATGACAGACCAGCTAGATCTACTGTCTCTATTATATTATGACAGACCAGCTAGATCTACTGTCTCTATTATATTATGACAGACCAGCTAGATCTACTGTCTCTATTATATTATGACAGACCAGCTAGATCTACTGTCTCTATTATATTATGACAGACCAGCTAGATCTACTGTCTCTATTATATTATGACAGACCAGCTAGATCTACTGTCTCTATTATATTATGACAGACCAGCTAGATCTACTGTCTCTATTATATTATGACAGACCAGCTAGATCTACTGTCTCTATTATATTATGACAGACCAGCTAGATCTACTGTCTCTATTATATTATGACAGACCAGCTAGATCTACTGTCTCTATTATATTATGACAGACCAGCTAGATCTACTGTCTCTATTATATTATGACAGACCAGCTAGATCTACTGTCTCTATTATATTATGACAGACCAGCTAGATCTACTGTCTCTATTATATTATGACAGACCAGCTAGATCTACTGTCTCTATTATATTATGACAGACCAGCTAGATCTACTGTCTCTATTATATTATGACAGACCAGCTAGATCTACTGTCTCTATTATATTATGACAGACCAGCTAGATCTACTGTCTCTATTATATTATGACAGACCAGCTAGATCTACTGTCTCTATTATATTATGACAGACCAGCTAGATCTACTGTCTCTATTATATTATGACAGACCAGCTAGATCTACTGTCTCTATTATATTATGACAGACCAGCTAGATCTACTGTCTCTATTATATTATGACAGACCAGCTAGATCTACTGTCTCTATTATATTATGACAGACCAGCTAGATCTACTGTCTCTATTATATTATGACAGACCAGCTAGATCTACTGTCTCTATTATATTATGACAGACCAGCTAGATCTACTGTCTCTATTATATTATGACAGACCAGCTAGATCTACTGTCTCTATTATATTATGACAGACCAGCTAGATCTACTGTCTCTATTATATTATGACAGACCAGCTAGATCTACTGTCTCTATTATATTATGACAGACCAGCTAGATCTACTGTCTCTATTATATTATGACAGACCAGCTAGATCTACTGTCTCTATTATATTATGACAGACCAGCTAGATCTACTGTCTCTATTATATTATGACAGACCAGCTAGATCTACTGTCTCTATTATATTATGACAGACCAGCTAGATCTACTGTCTCTATTATATTATGACAGACCAGCTAGATCTACTGTCTCTATTATATTATGACAGACCAGCTAGATCTACTGTCT
This sequence comes from Oncorhynchus tshawytscha, assembly GCF_018296145.1. NCBI lineage: Eukaryota > Metazoa > Chordata > Actinopteri > Salmoniformes > Salmonidae > Oncorhynchus > Oncorhynchus tshawytscha. The sequence continues at coordinate 25,612 of NW_024608458.1, forward strand.
CTATTATATTATGACAGACCAGCTAGATCTACTGTCTCTATTATATTATGACAGACCAGCTAGATCTACTGTCTCTATTATATTATGACAGACCAGCTAGATCTACTGTCTCTATTATATTATGACAGACCAGCTAGATCTACTGTCTCTATTATATTATGACAGACCAGCTAGATCTACTGTCTCTATTATATTATGACAGACCAGCTAGATCTACTGTCTCTATTATATTATGACAGACCAGCTAGATCTACTGTCTCTATTATATTATGACAGACCAGCTAGATCTACTGTCTCTATTATATTATGACAGACCAGCTAGATCTACTGTCTCTATTATATTATGACAGACCAGCTAGATCTACTGTCTCTATTATATTATGACAGACCAGCTAGATCTACTGTCTCTATTATATTATGACAGACCAGCTAGATCTACTGTCTCTATTATATTATGACAGACCAGCTAGATCTACTGTCTCTATTATATTATGACAGACCAGCTAGATCTACTGTCTCTATTATATTATGACAGACCAGCTAGATCTACTGTCTCTATTATATTATGACAGACCAGCTAGATCTACTGTCTCTATTATATTATGACAGACCAGCTAGATCTACTGTCTCTATTATATTATGACAGACCAGCTAGATCTACTGTCTCTATTATATTATGACAGACCAGCTAGATCTACTGTCTCTATTATATTATGACAGACCAGCTAGATCTACTGTCTCTATTATATTATGACAGACCAGCTAGATCTACTGTCTCTATTATATTATGACAGACCAGCTAGATCTACTGTCTCTATTATATTATGACAGACCAGCTAGATCTACTGTCTCTATTATATTATGACAGACCAGCTAGATCTACTGTCTCTATTATATTATGACAGACCAGCTAGATCTACTGTCTCTATTATATTATGACAGACCAGCTAGATCTACTGTCTCTATTATATTATGACAGACCAGCTAGATCTACTGTCTCTATTATATTATGACAGACCAGCTAGATCTACTGTCTCTATTATATTATGACAGACCAGCTAGATCTACTGTCTCTATTATATTATGACAGACCAGCTAGATCTACTGTCTCTATTATATTATGACAGACCAGCTAGATCTACTGTCTCTATTCTAATTATGACAGACCAGCTAGATCTACTGTCTCTATTATATTATGACAGACCAGCTAGATCTACTGTCTCTATTATATTATGACAGACCAGCTAGATCTACTGTCTCTATTATATTATGACAGACCAGCTAGATCTACTGTCTCTATTATATTATGACAGACCAGCTAGATCTACTGTCTCTATTATATTATGACAGACCAGCTAGATCTACTGTCTCTATTATATTATGACAGACCAGCTAGATCTACTGTCTCTATTATATTATGACAGACCAGCTAGATCTACTGTCTCTATTATATTATGACAGACCAGCTAGATCTACTGTCTCTATTATATTATGACAGACCAGCTAGATCTACTGTCTCTATTATATTATGACAGACCAGCTAGATCTACTGTCTCTATTATATTATGACAGACCAGCTAGATCTACTGTCTCTATTATATTATGACAGACCAGCTAGATCTACTGTCTCTATTATATTATGACAGACCAGCTAGATCTACTGTCTCTATTATATTATGACAGACCAGCTAGATCTACTGTCTCTATTATATTATGACAGACCAGCTAGATCTACTGTCTCTATTATATTATGACAGACCAGCTAGATCTACTGTCTCTATTATATTATGACAGACCAGCTAGATCTACTGTCTCTATTATATTATGACAGACCAGCTAGATCTACTGTCTCTATTATATTATGACAGACCAGCTAGATCTACTGTCTCTATTATATTATGACAGACCAGCTAGATCTACTGTCTCTATTATATTATGACAGACCAGCTAGATCTACTGTCTCTATTATATTATGACAGACCAGCTAGATCTACTGTCTCTATTATATTATGACAGACCAGCTAGATCTACTGTCTCTATTATATTATGACAGACCAGCTAGATCTACTGTCTCTATTATATTATGACAGACCAGCTAGATCTACTGTCTCTATTATATTATGACAGACCAGCTAGATCTACTGTCTCTATTATAATTATGACAGACCAGCTAGATCTACTGTCTCTATTATATTATGACAGACCAGCTAGATCTACTGTCTCTATTATATTATGACAGACCAGCTAGATCTACTGTCTCTATTATATTATGACAGACCAGCTAGATCTACTGTCTCTATTATATTATGACAGACCAGCTAGATCTACTGTCTCTATTATATTATGACAGACCAGCTAGATCTACTGTCTCTATTATATTATGACAGACCAGCTAGATCTACTGTCTCTATTATATTATGACAGACCAGCTAGATCTACTGTCTCTATTATATTATGACAGACCAGCTAGATCTACTGTCTCTATTATATTATGACAGACCAGCTAGATCTACTGTCTCTATTATATTATGACAGACCAGCTAGATCTACTGTCTCTATTATATTATGACAGACCAGCTAGATCTACTGTCTCTATTATATTATGACAGACCAGCTAGATCTACTGTCTCTATTATATTATGACAGACCAGCTAGATCTACTGTCTCTATTATATTATGACAGACCAGCTAGATCTACTGTCTCTATTATATTATGACAGACCAGCTAGATCTACTGTCTCTATTATATTATGACAGACCAGCTAGATCTACTGTCTCTATTATATTATGACAGACCAGCTAGATCTACTGTCTCTATTATAATTATGACAGACCAGCTAGATCTACTGTCTCTATTATATTATGACAGACCAGCTAGATCTACTGTCTCTATTATATTATGACAGACCAGCTAGATCTACTGTCTCTATTATATTATGACAGACCAGCTAGATCTACTGTCTCTATTATATTATGACAGACCAGCTAGATCTACTGTCTCTATTATATTATGACAGACCAGCTAGATCTACTGTCTCTATTATATTATGACAGACCAGCTAGATCTACTGTCTCTATTATATTATGACAGACCAGCTAGATCTACTGTCTCTATTATATTATGACAGACCAGCTAGATCTACTGTCTCTATTATATTATGACAGACCAGCTAGATCTACTGTCTCTATTATATTATGACAGACCAGCTAGATCTACTGTCTCTATTATATTATGACAGACCAGCTAGATCTACTGTCTCTATTATATTATGACAGACCAGCTAGATCTACTGTCTCTATTATATTATGACAGACCAGCTAGATCTACTGTCTCTATTATATTATGACAGACCAGCTAGATCTACTGTCTCTATTATATTATGACAGACCAGCTAGATCTACTGTCTCTATTATATTATGACAGACCAGCTAGATCTACTGTCTCTATTATATTATGACAGACCAGCTAGATCTACTGTCTCTATTATAATTATGACAGACCAGCTAGATCTACTGTCTCTATTATATTATGACAGACCAGCTAGATCTACTGTCTCTATTATATTATGACAGACCAGCTAGATCTACTGTCTCTATTATATTATGACAGACCAGCTAGATCTACTGTCTCTATTATATTATGACAGACCAGCTAGATCTACTGTCTCTATTATATTATGACAGACCAGCTAGATCTACTGTCTCTATTATATTATGACAGACCAGCTAGATCTACTGTCTCTATTATATTATGACAGACCAGCTAGATCTACTGTCTCTATTATATTATGACAGACCAGCTAGATCTACTGTCTCTATTATATTATGACAGACCAGCTAGATCTACTGTCTCTATTCTAATTATGACAGACCAGCTAGATCTACTGTCTCTATTATATTATGACAGACCAGCTAGATCTACTGTCTCTATTATATTATGACAGACCAGCTAGATCTACTGTCTCTATTATATTATGACAGACCAGCTAGATCTACTGTCTCTATTATATTATGACAGACCAGCTAGATCTACTGTCTCTATTATATTATGACAGACCAGCTAGATCTACTGTCTCTATTATAATTATGACAGACCAGCTAGATCTACTGTCTCTATTATATTATGACAGACCAGCTAGATCTACTGTCTCTATTATATTATGACAGACCAGCTAGATCTACTGTCTCTATTATATTATGACAGACCAGCTAGATCTACTGTCTCTATTATATTATGACAGACCAGCTAGATCTACTGTCTCTATTATATTATGACAGACCAGCTAGATCTACTGTCTCTATTATATTATGACAGACCAGCTAGATCTACTGTCTCTATTATATTATGACAGACCAGCTAGATCTACTGTCTCTATTATATTATGACAGACCAGCTAGATCTACTGTCTCTATTATATTATGACAGACCAGCTAGATCTACTGTCTCTATTATATTATGACAGACCAGCTAGATCTACTGTCTCTATTATATTATGACAGACCAGCTAGATCTACTGTCTCTATTATATTATGACAGACCAGCTAGATCTACTGTCTCTATTATATTATGACAGACCAGCTAGATCTACTGTCTCTATTATATTATGACAGACCAGCTAGATCTACTGTCTCTATTATATTATGACAGACCAGCTAGATCTACTGTCTCTATTATATTTATGACAGACCAGCTAGATCTACTGTCTCTATTATATTATGACAGACCAGCTAGATCTACTGTCTCTATTATAATTATGACAGACCAGGTAGATCTACTGTCTCTATTATATTATGACAGACCAGCTAGATCTACTGTCTCTATTATATTATGACAGACCAGCTAGATCTACTGTCTCTATTATATTATGACAGACCAGCTAGATCTACTGTCTCTATTATATTATGACAGACCAGCTAGATCTACTGTCTCTATTATATTATGACAGACCAGCTAGATCTACTGTCTCTATTATATTATGACAGACCAGCTAGATCTACTGTCTCTATTATATTATGACAGACCAGCTAGATCTACTGTCTCTATTATATTATGACAGACCAGCTAGATCTACTGTCTCTATTATATTATGACAGACCAGCTAGATCTACTGTCTCTATTATATTATGACAGACCAGCTAGATCTACTGTCTGCTATTATATTATGACAGACCAGCTAGATCTACTGTCTCTATTATATTATGACAGACCAGCTAGATCTACTGTCTCTATTATATTATGACAGACCAGCTAGATCTACTGTCTCTATTATATTATGACAGACCAGCTAGATCTACTGTCTCTATTATATTATGACAGACCAGCTAGATCTACTGTCTCTATTATATTATGACAGACCAGCTAGATCTACTGTCTCTATTATATTATGACAGACCAGCTAGATCTACTGTCTCTATTATATTATGACAGACCAGCTAGATCTACTGTCTCTATTATATTATGACAGACCAGCTAGATCTACTGTCTCTATTATATTATGACAGACCAGCTAGATCTACTGTCTCTATTATATTATGACAGACCAGCTAGATCTACTGTCTCTATTATATTATGACAGACCAGCTAGATCTACTGTCTCTATTATATTATGACAGACCAGCTAGATCTACTGTCTCTATTATATTATGACAGACCAGCTAGATCTACTGTCTCTATTATATTATGACAGACCAGCTAGATCTACTGTCTCTATTATATTATGACAGACCAGCTAGATCTACTGTCTCTATTATATTATGACAGACCAGCTAGATCTACTGTCTCTATTATATTATGACAGACCAGCTAGATCTACTGTCTCTATTATATTATGACAGACCAGCTAGATCTACTGTCTCTATTATATTATGACAGACCAGCTAGATCTACTGTCTCTATTATATTATGACAGACCAGCTAGATCTACTGTCTCTATTATATTATGACAGACCAGCTAGATCTACTGTCTCTATTATATTATGACAGACCAGCTAGATCTACTGTCTCTATTATATTATGACAGACCAGCTAGATCTACTGTCTCTATTATATTATGACAGACCAGCTAGATCTACTGTCTCTATTGTACTATACGACCTGCATGCAGCTAGATCTACTGTCTCTATTATATTATGACAGACCAGCTAGATCTACTGTCTCTATTATATTATGACAGACCAGCTAGATCTACTGTCTCTATTATATTATGACAGACCAGCTAGATCTACTGTCTCTATTATATTATGACAGACCAGCTAGATCTACTGTCTCTATTATATTATGACAGACCAGCTAGATCTACTGTCTCTATTATATTATGACAGACCAGCTAGATCTACTGTCTCTATTATATTATGACAGACCAGCTAGATCTACTGTCTCTATTATATTATGACAGACCAGCTAGATCTACTGTCTCTATTATATTATGACAGACCAGCTAGATCTACTGTCTCTATTATATTATGACAGACCAGCTAGATCTACTGTCTCTATTATAATTATGACAGACCAGCTAGATCTACTGTCTCTATTATATTATGACAGACCAGCTAGATCTACTGTCTCTATTATATTATGACAGACCAGCTAGATCTACTGTCTCTATTATATTATGACAGACCAGCTAGATCTACTGTCTCTATTATATTATGACAGACCAGCTAGATCTACTGTCTCTATTATATTATGACAGACCAGCTAGATCTACTGTCTCTATTCTAATTATGACAGACCAGCTAGATCTACTGTCTCTATTATATTATGACAGACCAGCTAGATCTACTGTCTCTATTATATTATGACAGACCAGCTAGATCTACTGTCTCTATTATATTATGACAGACCAGCTAGATCTACTGTCTCTATTATATTATGACAGACCAGCTAGATCTACTGTCTCTATTATATTATGACAGACCAGCTAGATCTACTGTCTCTATTATATTATGACAGACCAGCTAGATCTACTGTCTCTATTATATTATGACAGACCAGCTAGATCTACTGTCTCTATTATATTATGACAGACCAGCTAGATCTACTGTCTCTATTATATTATGACAGACCAGCTAGATCTACTGTCTCTATTATATTATGACAGACCAGCTAGATCTACTGTCTCTATTATATTATGACAGACCAGCTAGATCTACTGTCTCTATTATATTATGACAGACCAGCTAGATCTACTGTCTCTATTATATTATGACAGACCAGCTAGATCTACTGTCTCTATTATATTATGACAGACCAGCTAGATCTACTGTCTCTATTATATTATGACAGACCAGCTAGATCTACTGTCTCTATTATATTATGACAGACCAGCTAGATCTACTGTCTCTATTATATTATGACAGACCAGCTAGATCTACTGTCTCTATTCTATATTATGACAGACCAGCTAGATCTACTGTCTCTATTATATTATGACAGACCAGCTAGATCTACTGTCTCTATTATATTATGACAGACCAGCTAGATCTACTGTCTCTATTATATTATGACAGACCAGCTAGATCTACTGTCTCTATTATATTATGACAGACCAGCTAGATCTACTGTCTCTATTATATTATGACAGACCAGCTAGATCTACTGTCTCTATTATAATTATGACAGACCAGCTAGATCTACTGTCTCTATTATATTATGACAGACCAGCTAGATCTACTGTCTCTATTATATTATGACAGACCAGCTAGATCTACTGTCTCTATTATATTATGACAGACCAGCTAGATCTACTGTCTCTATTATATTATGACAGACCAGCTAGATCTACTGTCTCTATTATATTATGACAGACCAGCTAGATCTACTGTCTCTATTATATTATGACAGACCAGCTAGATCTACTGTCTCTATTATATTATGACAGACCAGCTAGATCTACTGTCTCTATTATATTATGACAGACCAGCTAGATCTACTGTCTCTATTATATTATGACAGACCAGCTAGATCTACTGTCTCTATTATATTATGACAGACCAGCTAGATCTACTGTCTCTATTATATTATGACAGACCAGCTAGATCTACTGTCTCTATTATATTATGACAGACCAGCTAGATCTACTGTCTCTATTATATTATGACAGACCAGCTAGATCTACTGTCTCTATTATATTATGACAGACCAGCTAGATCTACTGTCTCTATTATATTATGACAGACCAGCTAGATCTACTGTCTCTATTATATTATGACAGACCAGCTAGATCTACTGTCTCTATTATATTATGACAGACCAGCTAGATCTACTGTCTCTATTATATTATGACAGACCAGCTAGATCTACTGTCTCTATTATATTATGACAGACCAGCTAGATCTACTGTCTCTATTATATTATGACAGACCAGCTAGATCTACTGTCTCTATTATATTATGACAGACCAGCTAGATCTACTGTCTCTATTATATTATGACAGACCAGCTAGATCTACTGTCTCTATTATATTATGACAGACCAGCTAGATCTACTGTCTCTATTATATTATGACAGACCAGCTAGATCTACTGTCTCTATTATATTATGACAGACCAGCTAGATCTACTGTCTCTATTATATTATGACAGACCAGCTAGATCTACTGTCTCTATTATATTATGACAGACCAGCTAGATCTACTGTCTCTATTATATTATGACAGACCAGCTAGATCTACTGTCTCTATTATATTATGACAGACCAGCTAGATCTACTGTCTCTATTATATTATGACAGACCAGCTAGATCTACTGTCTCTATTATATTATGACAGACCAGCTAGATCTACTGTCTCTATTATATTATGACAGACCAGCTAGATCTACTGTCTCTATTATATTATGACAGACCAGCTAGATCTACTGTCTCTATTATATTATGACAGACCAGCTAGATCTACTGTCTCTATTATATTATGACAGACCAGCTAGATCTACTGTCTCTATTATATTATGACAGACCAGCTAGATCTACTGTCTCTATTATATTATGACAGACCAGCTAGATCTACTGTCTCTATTATATTATGACAGACCAGCTAGATCTACTGTCTCTATTATATTATGACAGACCAGCTAGATCTACTGTCTCTATTATATTATGACAGACCAGCTAGATCTACTGTCTCTATTATATTATGACAGACCAGCTAGATCTACTGTCTCTATTATATTATGACAGACCAGCTAGATCTACTGTCTCTATTATAATTATGACAGACCAGCTAGATCTACTGTCTCTATTATATTATGACAGACCAGCTAGATCTACTGTCTCTATTATATTATGACAGACCAGCTAGATCTACTGTCTCTATTATATTATGACAGACCAGCTAGATCTACTGTCTCTATTATATTATGACAGACCAGCTAGATCTACTGTCTCTATTATATTATGACAGACCAGCTAGATCTACTGTCTCTATTATATTATGACAGACCAGCTAGATCTACTGTCTCTATTATATTATGACAGACCAGCTAGATCTACTGTCTCTATTATATTATGACAGACCAGCTAGATCTACTGTCTCTATTATATTATGACAGACCAGCTAGATCTACTGTCTCTATTATATTATGACAGACCAGCTAGATCTACTGTCTCTATTATATTATGACAGACCAGCTAGATCTACTGTCTCTATTATATTATGACAGACCAGCTAGATCTACTGTCTCTATTATATTATGACAGACCAGCTAGATCTACTGTCTCTATTATATTATGACAGACCAGCTAGATCTACTGTCTCTATTATATTATGACAGACCAGCTAGATCTACTGTCTCTATTATATTATGACAGACCAGCTAGATCTACTGTCTCTATTATATTATGACAGACCAGCTAGATCTACTGTCTCTATTATATTATGACAGACCAGCTAGATCTACTGTCTCTATTATATTATGACAGACCAGCTAGATCTACTGTCTCTATTATATTATGACAGACCAGCTAGATCTACTGTCTCTATTATATTATGACAGACCAGCTAGATCTACTGTCTCTATTATATTATGACAGACCAGCTAGATCTACTGTCTCTATTATATTATGACAGACCAGCTAGATCTACTGTCTCTATTATATTATGACAGACCAGCTAGATCTACTGTCTCTATTATATTATGACAGACCAGCTAGATCTACTGTCTCTATTATATTATGACAGACCAGCTAGATCTACTGTCTCTATTATATTATGACAGACCAGCTAGATCTACTGTCTCTATTATATTATGACAGACCAGCTAGATCTACTGTCTCTATTATATTATGACAGACCAGCTAGATCTACTGTCTCTATTATATTATGACAGACCAGCTAGATCTACTGTCTCTATTATATTATGACAGACCAGCTAGATCTACTGTCTCTATTATATTATGACAGACCAGCTAGATCTACTGTCTCTATTATAATATGACAGACCAGCTAGATCTACTGTCTCTATTATATTATGACAGACCAGCTAGATCTACTGTCTCTATTATATTATGACAGACCAGCTAGATCTACTGTCTCTATTATATTATGACAGACCAGCTAGATCTACTGTCTCTATTATATTATGACAGACCAGCTAGATCTACTGTCTCTATTATATTATGACAGACCAGCTAGATCTACTGTCTCTATTATATTATGACAGACCAGCTAGATCTACTGTCTCTATTATATTATGACAGACCAGCTAGATCTACTGTCTCTATTATATTATGACAGACCAGCTAGATCTACTGTCTCTATTATATTATGACAGACCAGCTAGATCTACTGTCTCTATTATATTATGACAGACCAGCTAGATCTACTGTCTCTATTATATTATGACAGACCAGCTAGATCTACTGTCTCTATTATATTATGACAGACCAGCTAGATCTACTGTCTCTATTATATTATGACAGACCAGCTAGATCTACTGTCTCTATTATATTATGACAGACCAGCTAGATCTACTGTCTCTATTATATTATGACAGACCAGCTAGATCTACTGTCTCTATTATATTATGACAGACCAGCTAGATCTACTGTCTCTATTATATTATGACAGACCAGCTAGATCTACTGTCTCTATTATAATTTGACAGACCAGCTAGATCTACTGTCTCTATTATATTATGACAGACCAGCTAGATCTACTGTCTCTATTATATTATGACAGACCAGCTAGATCTACTGTCTCTATTATATTATGACAGACCAGCTAGATCTACTGTCTCTATTATATTATGACAGACCAGCTAGATCTACTGTCTCTATTATATTATGACAGACCAGCTAGATCTACTGTCTCTATTATATTATGACAGACCAGCTAGATCTACTGTCTCTATTATATTATGACAGACCAGCTAGATCTACTGTCTCTATTATATTATGACAGACCAGCTAGATCTACTGTCTCTATTATATTATGACAGACCAGCTAGATCTACTGTCTCTATTATATTATGACAGACCAGCTAGATCTACTGTCTCTATTATATTATGACAGACCAGCTAGATCTACTGTCTCTATTATATTATGACAGACCAGCTAGATCTACTGTCTCTATTATATTATGACAGACCAGCTAGATCTACTGTCTCTATTATATTATGACAGACCAGCTAGATCTACTGTCTCTATTATATTATGACAGACCAGCTAGATCTACTGTCTCTATTATATTATGACAGACCAGCTAGATCTACTGTCTCTATTATATTATGACAGACCAGCTAGATCTACTGTCTCTATTATATTATGACAGACCAGCTAGATCTACTGTCTCTATTATATTATGACAGACCAGCTAGATCTACTGTCTCTATTATATTATGACAGACCAGCTAGATCTACTGTCTCTATTATATTATGACAGACCAGCTAGATCTACTGTCTCTATTATATTATGACAGACCAGCTAGATCTACTGTCTCTATTATATTATGACAGACCAGCTAGATCTACTGTCTCTATTATATTATGACAGACCAGCTAGATCTACTGTCTCTATTATATTATGACAGACCAGCTAGATCTACTGTCTCTATTATATTATGACAGACCAGCTAGATCTACTGTCTCTATTATATTATGACAGACCAGCTAGATCTACTGTCTCTATTATATTATGACAGACCAGCTAGATCTACTGTCTCTATTATATTATGACAGACCAGCTAGATCTACTGTCTCTATTATATTATGACAGACCAGCTAGATCTACTGTCTCTATTATATTATGACAGACCAGCTAGATCTACTGTCTCTATTATATTATGACAGACCAGCTAGATCTACTGTCTCTATTCTAATTATGACAGACCAGCTAGATCTACTGTCTCTATTATATTATGACAGACCAGCTAGATCTACTGTCTCTATTATATTATGACAGACCAGCTAGATCTACTGTCTCTATTATATTATGACAGACCAGCTAGATCTACTGTCTCTATTATATTATGACAGACCAGCTAGATCTACTGTCTCTATTATATTATGACAGACCAGCTAGATCTACTGTCTCTATTATATTATGACAGACCAGCTAGATCTACTGTCTCTATTATATTATGACAGACCAGCTAGATCTACTGTCTCTATTATATTATGACAGACCAGCTAGATCTACTGTCTCTATTATATTATGACAGACCAGCTAGATCTACTGTCTCTATTATATTATGACAGACCAGCTAGATCTACTGTCTCTATTATATTATGACAGACCAGCTAGATCTACTGTCTCTATTATATTATGACAGACCAGCTAGATCTACTGTCTCTATTATATTATGACAGACCAGCTAGATCTACTGTCTCTATTATATTATGACAGACCAGCTAGATCTACTGTCTCTATTATATTATGACAGACCAGCTAGATCTACTGTCTCTATTATATTATGACAGACCAGCTAGATCTACTGTCTCTATTATATTATGACAGACCAGCTAGATCTACTGTCTCTATTATATTATGACAGACCAGCTAGATCTACTGTCTCTATTATATTATGACAGACCAGCTAGATCTACTGTCTCTATTATATTATGACAGACCAGCTAGATCTACTGTCTCTATTATATTATGACAGACCAGCTAGATCTACTGTCTCTATTATATTATGACAGACCAGCTAGATCTACTGTCTCTATTATATTATGACAGACCAGCTAGATCTACTGTCTCTATTATATTATGACAGACCAGCTAGATCTACTGTCTCTATTATATTATGACAGACCAGCTAGATCTACTGTCTCTATTATATTATGACAGACCAGCTAGATCTACTGTCTCTATTATATTATGACAGACCAGCTAGATCTACTGTCTCTATTATATTATGACAGACCAGCTAGATCTACTGTCTCTATTATATTATGACAGACCAGCTAGATCTACTGTCTCTATTATATTATGACAGACCAGCTAGATCTACTGTCTCTATTATATTATGACAGACCAGCTAGATCTACTGTCTCTATTATATTATGACAGACCAGCTAGATCTACTGTCTCTATTATATTATGACAGACCAGCTAGATCTACTGTCTCTATTATATTATGACAGACCAGCTAGATCTACTGTCTCTATTATATTATGACAGACCAGCTAGATCTACTGTCTCTATTATATTATGACAGACCAGCTAGATCTACTGTCTCTATTATATTATGACAGACCAGCTAGATCTACTGTCTCTATTATATTATGACAGACCAGCTAGATCTACTGTCTCTATTATATTATGACAGACCAGCTAGATCTACTGTCTCTATTATATTATGACAGACCAGCTAGATCTACTGTCTCTATTATATTATGACAGACCAGCTAGATCTACTGTCTCTATTATATTATGACAGACCAGCTAGATCTACTGTCTCTATTATATTATGACAGACCAGCTAGATCTACTGTCTCTATTCTAATTATGACAGACCAGCTAGATCTACTGTCTCTATTATATTATGACAGACCAGCTAGATCTACTGTCTCTATTATATTATGACAGACCAGCTAGATCTACTGTCTCTATTATATTATGACAGACCAGCTAGATCTACTGTCTCTATTATATTATGACAGACCAGCTAGATCTACTGTCTCTATTATATTATGACAGACCAGCTAGATCTACTGTCTCTATTATATTATGACAGACCAGCTAGATCTACTGTCTCTATTATATTATGACAGACCAGCTAGATCTACTGTCTCTATTATATTATGACAGACCAGCTAGATCTACTGTCTCTATTATATTATGACAGACCAGCTAGATCTACTGTCTCTATTATATTATGACAGACCAGCTAGATCTACTGTCTCTATTATATTATGACAGACCAGCTAGATCTACTGTCTCTATTATATTATGACAGACCAGCTAGATCTACTGTCTCTATTATATTATGACAGACCAGCTAGATCTACTGTCTCTATTATATTATGACAGACCAGCTAGATCTACTGTCTCTATTATATTATGACAGACCAGCTAGATCTACTGTCTCTATTATATTATGACAGACCAGCTAGATCTACTGTCTCTATTATATTATGACAGACCAGCTAGATCTACTGTCTCTATTATATTATGACAGACCAGCTAGATCTACTGTCTCTATTATATTATGACAGACCAGCTAGATCTACTGTCTCTATTATATTATGACAGACCAGCTAGATCTACTGTCTCTATTATATTATGACAGACCAGCTAGATCTACTGTCTCTATTATATTATGACAGACCAGCTAGATCTACTGTCTCTATTATATTATGACAGACCAGCTAGATCTACTGTCTCTATTCTAATTTGACAGACCAGCTAGATCTACTGTCTCTATTATATTATGACAGACCAGCTAGATCTACTGTCTCTATTATATTATGACAGACCAGCTAGATCTACTGTCTCTATTATATTATGACAGACCAGCTAGATCTACTGTCTCTATTATATTATGACAGACCAGCTAGATCTACTGTCTCTATTATATTATGACAGACCAGCTAGATCTACTGTCTCTATTATATTATGACAGACCAGCTAGATCTACTGTCTCTATTATATTATGACAGACCAGCTAGATCTACTGTCTCTATTATATTATGACAGACCAGCTAGATCTACTGTCTCTATTATATTATGACAGACCAGCTAGATCTACTGTCTCTATTATATTATGACAGACCAGCTAGATCTACTGTCTCTATTATATTATGACAGACCAGCTAGATCTACTGTCTCTATTATATTATGACAGACCAGCTAGATCTACTGTCTCTATTATATTATGACAGACCAGCTAGATCTACTGTCTCTATTATAATTATGACAGACCAGCTAGATCTACTGTCTCTATTATATTATGACAGACCAGCTAGATCTACTGTCTCTATTATATTATGACAGACCAGCTAGATCTACTGTCTCTATTATATTATGACAGACCAGCTAGATCTACTGTCTCTATTATATTATGACAGACCAGCTAGATCTACTGTCTCTATTATATTATGACAGACCAGCTAGATCTACTGTCTCTATTCTAATTATGACAGACCAGCTAGATCTACTGTCTCTATTATATTATGACAGACCAGCTAGATCTACTGTCTCTATTATATTATGACAGACCAGCTAGATCTACTGTCTCTATTATATTATGACAGACCAGCTAGATCTACTGTCTCTATTATATTATGACAGACCAGCTAGATCTACTGTCTCTATTATATTATGACAGACCAGCTAGATCTACTGTCTCTATTATATTATGACAGACCAGCTAGATCTACTGTCTCTATTATATTATGACAGACCAGCTAGATCTACTGTCTCTATTATATTATGACAGACCAGCTAGATCTACTGTCTCTATTATATTATGACAGACCAGCTAGATCTACTGTCTCTATTATATTATGACAGACCAGCTAGATCTACTGTCTCTATTATATTATGACAGACCAGCTAGATCTACTGTCTCTATTATATTATGACAGACCAGCTAGATCTACTGTCTCTATTATATTATGACAGACCAGCTAGATCTACTGTCTCTATTATATTATGACAGACCAGCTAGATCTACTGTCTCTATTATATTATGACAGACCAGCTAGATCTACTGTCTCTATTATATTATGACAGACCAGCTAGATCTACTGTCTCTATTATATTATGACAGACCAGCTAGATCTACTGTCTCTATTATATTATGACAGACCAGCTAGATCTACTGTCTCTATTATATTATGACAGACCAGCTAGATCTACTGTCTCTATTATATTATGACAGACCAGCTAGATCTACTGTCTCTATTATATTATGACAGACCAGCTAGATCTACTGTCTCTATTATATTATGACAGACCAGCTAGATCTACTGTCTCTATTATATTATGACAGACCAGCTAGATCTACTGTCTCTATTATATTATGACAGACCAGCTAGATCTACTGTCTCTATTATATTATGACAGACCAGCTAGATCTACTGTCTCTATTATATTATGACAGACCAGCTAGATCTACTGTCTCTATTATATTATGACAGACCAGCTAGATCTACTGTCTCTATTATATTATGACAGACCAGCTAGATCTACTGTCTCTATTATATTATGACAGACCAGCTAGATCTACTGTCTCTATTATATTATGACAGACCAGCTAGATCTACTGTCTCTATTATATTATGACAGACCAGCTAGATCTACTGTCTCTATTATATTATGACAGACCAGCTAGATCTACTGTCTCTATTATATTATGACAGACCAGCTAGATCTACTGTCTCTATTATATTATGACAGACCAGCTAGATCTACTGTCTCTATTATATTATGACAGACCAGCTAGATCTACTGTCTCTATTATATTATGACAGACCAGCTAGATCTACTGTCTCTATTATATTATGACAGACCAGCTAGATCTACTGTCTCTATTATATTATGACAGACCAGCTAGATCTACTGTCTCTATTATATTATGACAGACCAGCTAGATCTACTGTCTCTATTATATTATGACAGACCAGCTAGATCTACTGTCTCTATTATATTATGACAGACCAGCTAGATCTACTGTCTCTATTATATTATGACAGACCAGCTAGATCTACTGTCTCTATTATATTATGACAGACCAGCTAGATCTACTGTCTCTATTATATTATGACAGACCAGCTAGATCTACTGTCTCTATTATATTATGACAGACCAGCTAGATCTACTGTCTCTATTATATTATGACAGACCAGCTAGATCTACTGTCTCTATTATATTATGACAGACCAGCTAGATCTACTGTCTCTATTATATTATGACAGACCAGCTAGATCTACTGTCTCTATTATATTATGACAGACCAGCTAGATCTACTGTCTCTATTATATTATGACAGACCAGCTAGATCTACTGTCTCTATTATATTATGACAGACCAGCTAGATCTACTGTCTCTATTATATTATGACAGACCAGCTAGATCTACTGTCTCTATTCTATATTATGACAGACCAGCTAGATCTACTGTCTCTATTATATTATGACAGACCAGCTAGATCTACTGTCTCTATTATATTATGACAGACCAGCTAGATCTACTGTCTCTATTATATTATGACAGACCAGCTAGATCTACTGTCTCTATTATATTATGACAGACCAGCTAGATCTACTGTCTCTATTATATTATGACAGACCAGCTAGATCTACTGTCTCTATTATATTATGACAGACCAGCTAGATCTACTGTCTCTATTATATTATGACAGACCAGCTAGATCTACTGTCTCATGTCTCTATTATATTATGACAGACCAGCTAGATCTACTGTCTCTATTATATTATGACAGACCAGCTAGATCTACTGTCTCTATTATATTATGACAGACCAGCTAGATCTACTGTCTCTATTATATTATGACAGACCAGCTAGATCTACTGTCTCTATTATATTATGACAGACCAGCTAGATCTACTGTCTCTATTATATTATGACAGACCAGCTAGATCTACTGTCTCTATTATATTATGACAGACCAGCTAGATCTACTGTCTCTATTATATTATGACAGACCAGCTAGATCTACTGTCTCTATTATATTATGACAGACCAGCTAGATCTACTGTCTCTATTATATTATGACAGACCAGCTAGATCTACTGTCTCTATTATATTATGACAGACCAGCTAGATCTACTGTCTCTATTATATTATGACAGACCAGCTAGATCTACTGTCTCTATTATATTATGACAGACCAGCTAGATCTACTGTCTCTATTATATTATGACAGACCAGCTAGATCTACTGTCTCTATTATATTATGACAGACCAGCTAGATCTACTGTCTCTATTATATTATGACAGACCAGCTAGATCTACTGTCTCTATTATATTATGACAGACCAGCTAGATCTACTGTCTCTATTATATTATGACAGACCAGCTAGATCTACTGTCTCTATTATATTATGACAGACCAGCTAGATCTACTGTCTCTATTATATTATGACAGACCAGCTAGATCTACTGTCTCTATTATATTATGACAGACCAGCTAGATCTACTGTCTCTATTATATTATGACAGACCAGCTAGATCTACTGTCTCTATTATATTATGACAGACCAGCTAGATCTACTGTCTCTATTATATTATGACAGACCAGCTAGATCTACTGTCTCTATTATATTATGACAGACCAGCTAGATCTACTGTCTCTATTATATTATGACAGACCAGCTAGATCTACTGTCTCTATTATATTATGACAGACCAGCTAGATCTACTGTCTCTATTATATTATGACAGACCAGCTAGATCTACTGTCTCTATTATATTATGACAGACCAGCTAGATCTACTGTCTCTATTATATTATGACAGACCAGCTAGATCTACTGTCTCTATTATATTATGACAGACCAGCTAGATCTACTGTCTCTATTATATTATGACAGACCAGCTAGATCTACTGTCTCTATTATATTATGACAGACCAGCTAGATCTACTGTCTCTATTATATTATGACAGACCAGCTAGATCTACTGTCTCTATTATATTATGACAGACCAGCTAGATCTACTGTCTCTATTATATTATGACAGACCAGCTAGATCTACTGTCTCTATTATATTATGACAGACCAGCTAGATCTACTGTCTCTATTATATTATGACAGACCAGCTAGATCTACTGTCTCTATTATATTATGACAGACCAGCTAGATCTACTGTCTCTATTATATTATGACAGACCAGCTAGATCTACTGTCTCTATTATATTATGACAGACCAGCTAGATCTACTGTCTCTATTATATTATGACAGACCAGCTAGATCTACTGTCTCTATTATATTATGACAGACCAGCTAGATCTACTGTCTCTATTATATTATGACAGACCAGCTAGATCTACTGTCTCTATTATATTATGACAGACCAGCTAGATCTACTGTCTCTATTATATTATGACAGACCAGCTAGATCTACTGTCTCTATTATATTATGACAGACCAGCTAGATCTACTGTCTCTATTATATTATGACAGACCAGCTAGATCTACTGTCTCTATTATATTATGACAGACCAGCTAGATCTACTGTCTCTATTATATTATGACAGACCAGCTAGATCTACTGTCTCTATTATATTATGACAGACCAGCTAGATCTACTGTCTCTATTATATTATGACAGACCAGCTAGATCTACTGTCTCTATTATATTATGACAGACCAGCTAGATCTACTGTCTCTATTATATTATGACAGACCAGCTAGATCTACTGTCTCTATTATATTATGACAGACCAGCTAGATCTACTGTCTCTATTATATTATGACAGACCAGCTAGATCTACTGTCTCTATTATATTATGACAGACCAGCTAGATCTACTGTCTCTATTATATTATGACAGACCAGCTAGATCTACTGTCTCTATTATATTATGACAGACCAGCTAGATCTACTGTCTCTATTATATTATGACAGACCAGCTAGATCTACTGTCTCTATTATATTATGACAGACCAGCTAGATCTACTGTCTCTATTATATTATGACAGACCAGCTAGATCTACTGTCTCTATTATATTATGACAGACCAGCTAGATCTACTGTCTCTATTATATTATGACAGACCAGCTAGATCTACTGTCTCTATTATATTATGACAGACCAGCTAGATCTACTGTCTCTATTATATTATGACAGACCAGCTAGATCTACTGTCTCTATTATATTATGACAGACCAGCTAGATCTACTGTCTCTATTATATTATGACAGACCAGCTAGATCTACTGTCTCTATTATATTATGACAGACCAGCTAGATCTACTGTCTCTATTATATTATGACAGACCAGCTAGATCTACTGTCTCTATTATATTATGACAGACCAGCTAGATCTACTGTCTCTATTATATTATGACAGACCAGCTAGATCTACTGTCTCTATTATATTATGACAGACCAGCTAGATCTACTGTCTCTATTATATTATGACAGACCAGCTAGATCTACTGTCTCTATTATATTATGACAGACCAGCTAGATCTACTGTCTCTATTATATTATGACAGACCAGCTAGATCTACTGTCTCTATTATATTATGACAGACCAGCTAGATCTACTGTCTCTATTATATTATGACAGACCAGCTAGATCTACTGTCTCTATTATATTATGACAGACCAGCTAGATCTACTGTCTCTATTATATTATGACAGACCAGCTAGATCTACTGTCTCTATTATATTATGACAGACCAGCTAGATCTACTGTCTCTATTATATTATGACAGACCAGCTAGATCTACTGTCTCTATTATATTATGACAGTCTCTAAAATATTATGACAGACCAGCTAGATCTACTGTCTCTATTGTATTATGACAGACCAGCTAGATGTACTGTCTCTATTGTATTATGACAGACCAGCTAGATCTACTGTCTCTATTATATTATGACAGACCAGATAGATCTACTGTCTCTATTATATTATGACAGACCAGGTAGATCTACTGTCTCTATTATATTATGACAGACCAGCTAGATCTACTGTCTCTATTATATAATGACAGACCAGCTAGATCTACTGTCTCTATTATATTATGACAGACCAGCTAGATCTACTGTCTCTATTATATTATGACAGACCAGCTAGATCTACTGTCTCTATTATATTATGACAGACCAGCTAGATCTACTGTCTCTATTATATTATGACAGACCAGCTAGATCTACTGTCTCTATTATATTATGACAGACCAGCTAGATCTACTGTCTCTATTATATTATGACAGACCAGCTAGATCTACTGTCTCTATTATATTATGACAGACCAGCTAGATCTACTGTCTCTATTATATTATGACACACCAGATAGATCTACTGTCTCTATTATAATATGACAGACCAGCTAGATCTACTGTCTCTATGTCTCTATTATATTATGACAGACCAGCTAGATCTATTGTCTCTATTATATTATGACAGACCAGCTAGATCTATTGTCTCGATTATATTATGACAGACCAGCTAGATCTACTGTCTCTATTATATTATTACAGACCAGCTAGATCTACTGTCTCTATTATATTATGACAGACCAGCTAGATCTACTGTCTCTAATTATATTATGACAGACCAGCTAGATCTACTGTCTCTATTATATTATGACAGACCAGCTAGATCTACTGTCTCTATTATATTATGACAGACCAGCTAGATCTATCTGTCTCTATGTCTCTATTATATTATGACAGACCAGCTAGATCTACTGTCTCTATTATATTATGACAGACCAGCTAGATCTACTGTCTCTATTATATTATGACAGACCAGCTAGATCTACTGTCTCTATTATATTATGACAGACCAGCTAGATCTACTGTCTCTATTATATTATGACAGACCAGCTAGATCTACTGTCTCTATTATATTATGACAGACCAGCTAGATCTACTGTCTCTATTATATTATGACAGACCAGCTAGATCTACTGTCTCTATTATATTATGACAGACCAGCTAGATCTACTGTCTCTATTATATTATGACAGACCAGCTAGATCTACTGTCTCTATTATATTATGACAGACCAGCTAGATCTACTGTCTCTATTATATTATGACAGACCAGCTATATCTACTGTCTCTATTATATTATGACAGACCAGCTAGATCTACTGTCTCTATTGTATTATGACAGACCAGCTAGATCTACTGTCTCTATTATATTATGACAGACCAGGTAGATCTACTGTCTCTAAAATATTATGACAGACCAGCTAGATCTACTGTCTCTATTGTATTATGACAGACCAGCTAGATCTACTGTCTCTATTATATTATGACAGACCAGCTAGATCTACTGTCTCTATTATATTATGACAGACCAGCTAGATCTACTGTCTCTATTATGTTATGACAGATCTACTGTCTCTATTATATTATGACAGACCAGCTAGATCTACTGTCTCTATTATATTATGACAGACCAGCTAGATCTACTGTCTCTATTATATTATGACAGACCAGCTAGATCTACTGTCTCTATTATATTATGACAGACCAGCTAGATCTACTGTCTCTATTATATTATGACAGACCAGCTAGATCTACTGTCTCTATTATAATATGACAGACCAGCTAGATCTACTGTCTCTATTATATTACGACAGACCAGCTAGATCTACTGTCTCTATTATATTATGACAGACCAGCTAGATCTACTGTCTCTATTATATTACGACAGACCAGGTAGATCTACTGTCTCTATTATATTATGACAGACCAGCTAGATCTACTGTCTCTATTATATTATGACAGACCAGCTAGATCTACTGTCTCTATTATATTATGACATACCAGCTAGATCTACTGTCTCTATTGTATTATGACAGACCAGCTAGATCTACTGTCTCTATTATATTATGACAGACCAGCTAGATCTACTGTCTCTATTATATTATGACAGACCAGCTAGATCTACTGTCTCTATTATATTATGACAGACCAGCTAGATCTACTGTCTCTATTATATTATGACAGACCAGCTAGATCTACTGTCTCTATTATATTATGACAGACCAGCTAGATCTACTGTCTCTATTATATTATGACAGACCAGGTAGATCTACTGTCTCTATTATATTATGACAGACCAGGTAGATCTACTGTCTCTATTATATTATGACAGACCAGCTAGATCTACTGTCTCTATTATATTATGACAGACCAGCTAGATCTACTGTCTCTATTATATTATGACAGACCAGCTAGATCTACTGTCTCTATTATATTATGACAGACCAGCTAGATCTACTGTCTCTATTATATTATGACAGACCAGCTAGATCTACTGTCTCTATTATATTATGACAGACCAGGTAGATCACTGTCTCTATTATATTTTGACAGACCAGCTAGACCTACTGTCTCTATTATATTATGACAGACCAGCTAGATCTACTGTCTCTATTATATTATGACAGACCAGCTAGATCTACTGTTTCTATTATATTATGACAGACCAGCTAGATCTACTGTCTCTATTATATTATGACAGACCAGCTAGATCTACTGTCTCTATTATATTATGACAGACCAGGTAGATCTACTGTCTCTATTATATTATGACAGACCAGCTAGATCTACTGTCTCTATTATATTATGACAGACCAGCTAGATCTACTGTCTCTATTATATTATGACAGACCAGCTATATCTACTGTCTCTATTATATTATGACAGACCAGCTAGATCTACTGTCGCTATTATATTATGACAGACCAGCTAGATCTACTGTCTCTATTATATTATGACAGACCAGCTAGATCTACTGTCTCTATTATATTATGACAGACCAGCTAGATCTACTGTCTCTATTATATTATGACAGACCAGCTAGATCTACTGTCTCTATTATATTATGACAGACCAGCTAGATCTACTGTCTCTATTATATTATGACAGACCAGCTAGATCTACTGTCTCTATTATATTATGACAGACCAGCTAGATCTACTGTCTCTATTATATTATGACAGACCAGCTAGATCTACTGTCTCTATTATATTATGACAGACCAGCTAGATCTTCTGTCTCTATGTCTCTATTATATTATGACAGACCAGCTAGATCTACTGTCTCTATTATATTATGACAGACCAGCTAGATCTACTGTCTCTATTATATTATGACAGACCAGCTAGATCTACTGTCTCTATTATATTATGACAGACCAGCTAGATCTACTGTCTCTATTATATTATGACAGACCAGCTAGATCTACTGTCTCTATTATATTATGACAGACCAGCTAGATCTACTGTCTCTATTATATTATGACAGACCAGGTAGATCTACTGTCTCTAAAATATTATGACAGACCAGCTAGATCTACTGTCTCTATTGTATTATGACAGACCAGCTAGATCTACTGTCTCTATTATATTATGACAGACCAGCTAGATCTACTGTCTCTATTATATTATGACAGACCAGCTAGATCTACTGTCTCTATTATATTATGACAGACCAGGTAGATCTACTGTCTCTATTATATTATGACAGACCAGCTAGATCTACTGTCTCTATTATATTATGACAGACCAGCTAGATCTACTGTCTCTATTATATTATGACAGACCAGGTAGATCTACTGTCTCTAAAATATTATGACAGACCAGCTAGATCTACTGTCTCTATTGTATTATGACAGACCAGCTAGATCTACTGTCTCTATTATATTATGACAGACCAGGTAGATCTACTGTCTCTATTATTATATTATGACAGACCAGCTAGATCTACTGTCTCTATTATATTATGACAGACCAGCTAGATCTACTGTCTCTATTATATTATGACAGACCAGCTAGATCTACTGTCTCTATTATATTATGACAGACCAGCTAGATCTACTGTCTCTATTATGTTATGACAGACCAGCTAGATCTACTGTCTCTATTATATTATGACAGACCAGCTAGATCTACTGTCTCTATGTCTCTATTATATTATGACAGACCAGCTAGATCTACTGTCTCTATTATATTATGACAGACCAGCTAGATCTACTGTCTCTATTATAATATGACAGACCAGATAGATCTACTGTCTCTATATTATGACAGACCAGCTAGATCTACTGTCTCTATTGTATTATGATAGACGAGCTAGATCGATTGTCTCTTTTATATTATGACAGACCAGCTAGATATACCGTCTCTATTATATTATGACAAACCAGCTAGATCTACGGTCTATATTATATTATGACAGACCAGCTAGATCTACTGTCTCTATTATATTATGACAGACCAGCTAGATCTACTGTTTCTATTATATTATGACAGACCAGCTAGATCTACTGTCTCTATTATATTATGACAGACCAGCTAGATCTACTGTCTCTATTATATTATGACAGACCAGCTAGATCTACTGTCTCTATTATATTATGACAGACCAGGTAGATCTACTGTCTCTATTATATTATGACAGACCAGCTAGATCTACTGTCTCTATTATATTATGACAGACCAGCTAGATCTACTGTCTCTATTGTATGACATACCAGCTAGATCTACAGTCTCTATTATATTATGACAGACCAGCTAGATCAACTGTCTCTATTATATTATGATAGACCAGCTAGATCTACTGTCTCTATTATATTATGACAGACCAGGTAGATCTACTGTCTCTAAAATATTATGACAGACCCGCTAGATGTACTGTCTCTATTGTATTATGACAGATCAGCTAGATCTACTGTCTCTATTATATTATGACAGACCAGCTAGATCTACTGTCTCTATTATATTATGACAGACCAGCTAGATCTACTGTCTCTATTATATTATGACCGACCAGCTAGATCTACTGTCTCTATTATATTATGACAGACCAGCTAGATCTACTGTCTCTATGTCTCTATTATATTATGACAGACCAGCTAGATCTACTGTCTCTATTATATTATGACAGACCAGGTAGATCTACTGTCTCTAAAATGTTATGACAGACCAGGTAGATCTACTGTCGCTATAATATTATGACAGATCAGCTAGATCTACTGTCTCTATTATATTATGACAGACCAGCTAGATATACTGTCTCTATTCTAATATGACAGACCAGCTAGATCTACTGTCTCTATTATATTATGACAGACCAGCTAGATCTACTGTCTCTATTATAATATGACAGACCAGCTAGATCTACTGTCGCTATTATATTATGACAGACCAGCTAGATCTACTGTCTCTATTGTATGACATACCAGCTAGATCTACTGTCTCTATTATGTTTTGACAGACCAGCTAGATCTACTGTCTCTATTATATTATGACAGACCAGCTAGATCTACTGTCTCTATTATAATATGACAGACCAGCTAGATCTACTGTCTCTATTATAATATGACAGACCAGCTAGATCTACTGTCTCTATTATATTATGACAGACCAGCTAGATCTACTGTGTCTATTATATTATGACAGACCAGCTATATCAACTGTCTCTATTGTATTATGACAGACCAACTAGATCTACTGTCTCTATTATATCATGACAGACCAACTAGATCTACTGTCTCTATTATAATATGACTGACCAGCTAGATCTACAGTCTCTATAATATTATGACAGACTAGCTAGATCACCTGTCTCTATTATATTATGACAGACCAGCTAGATCTGCTGTCTATATTATATTATGACAGACCAGCTAGATCTAATGTCTCTAATATATTATGACAGACCAGCTAGATCTACTGTCTCTATTATATTATGACAGACCAGCTAGATCTACTGTCTCTATTATATTATGACAGACCAGCTAGATCTACTGTCTCTATTATATTATGACAGACCAGCTAGATCTACTGTCTCTATTATATTATGACAGACCAGCTAGATCTACTGTCTCTATTATATTATGACAGACCACCTAGATCTACTGTCTCTATTATATTATGACAGACCAGCTAGATCTACTGTCTCTATTATATTATGACAGACCAGCTAGATCTACTGTCTCTATTATATTATGACAGACCAGCTAGATCTACTGTCTCTATTATATTATGACAGACCAGCTATATTCTAATGTCTCTATTATATTATGACAGACCAGCTAGATCTACTGTCTCTATTATATTATGACAGACCAGGTAGATCTACTGTCTCTATTGTAATATGACAGACCAGCTAGATCTACTGTCTCTATATTATGACAGACCAGCTAGATCTACTGTCTATTATTATATTATGACAGACCAGCTATATCTACTGTCTCTATTATATTATGACAGACCAGCTAGATCTACTGTCTCTATGTCTCTATTATATTATGACAGACCAGCTAGATCTACTGTCTCTATTATATTATGACAGACCAGCTAGATCTACTGTCTCTATTATATTATGACAGACCAGCTAGATCTACTGTCTCTATTATACTATGACAGACCAGCTAGATCTATCTAAACATTCCAGCTAGATGTACTGTCTCTATTATATTATGACAGACCAGCTAGATCTACTGTCTCTATTATATTATGACAGACCAGCTAGATCTACTGTCTCTATTATATTATGACAGACCAGCTAGATCTACTGTCTCTATTATATTATGACAGACCAGGTAGATCTACTGTCTCTATTATATTATGACAGACCAGCTAGATCAACTGTCTCTATTATATTATGATAGACCAGCTAGATCTACTGTCTCTATTATATTATGACAGACCAGGTAGATCTACTGTCTCTAAAATATTATGACAGACCCGCTAGATGTACTGTCTCTATTGTATTATGACAGACCAGCTAGATCTACTGTCTCTATTATATTATGACAGACCAGCTAGATCTACTGTCTCTATTATATTATGACAGACCAGCTAGATCTACTGTCTCTATTATATTATGACAGACCAGCTAGATCTACTGTCTCTATTATATTATGACAGACCAGCTAGATCTACTGCCTCAATTATATTATGACAGACCAGCTAGATCTACTGTCTCTATTATATTATGACAGACCAGCTAGATCTACTGTCTCTATTATATTATGACAGACCAGCTAGATCTACTGTCTCTATTATATTATGACAGACCAGCTAGATCTACTGTCTCTATTATATTATGACAGACCAGCTAGATCTACTGTCTCTATTATATTATGACAGACCAGCTAGATCTACTGTCTCTATTATATTATGACAGACCAGCTAGATCTACTGTCTCTATTATATTATGACAGACCAGCTAGATCTACTGTCTCTATTATATTATGACAGACCAGCTAGATCTACTGTCTCTATTATATTATGACAGACCAGCTAGATCTACTGTCTCTATTATATTATGACAGACCAGCTAGATCTACTGTCTCTATTATATTATGACAGACCAGCTAGATCTACTGTCTCTATTATATTATGACAGACCAGCTAGATCTACTGTCTCTATTATATTATGACAGACCAGCTAGATCTACTGTCTCTATTATATTATGACAGACCAGCTAGATCTACTGTCTCTATTATATTATGACAGACCAGCTAGATCTACTGTCTCTATTATATTATGACAGACCAGCTAGATCTACTGTCTCTATTATATTATGACAGACCAGCTAGATCTACTGTCTCTATTATATTATGACAGACCAGCTAGATCTACTGTCTCTATTATATTATGACAGACCAGCTAGATCTACTGTCTCTATTATATTATGACAGACCAGCTAGATCTACTGTCTCTATTATATTATGACAGACCAGCTAGATCTACTGTCTCTATTATATTATGACAGACCAGCTAGATCTACTGTCTCTATTATATTATGACAGACCAGCTAGATCTACTGTCTCTATTATATTATGACAGACCAGCTAGATCTACTGTCTCTATTATATTATGACAGACCAGCTAGATCTACTGTCTCTATTATATTATGACAGACCAGCTAGATCTACTGTCTCTATTATATTATGACAGACCAGCTAGATCTACTGTCTCTATTATATTATGACAGACCAGCTAGATCTACTGTCTCTATTATATTATGACAGACCAGCTAGATCTACTGTCTCTATTATATTATGACAGACCAGCTAGATCTACTGTCTCTATTATATTATGACAGACCAGCTAGATCTACTGTCTCTATTATATTATGACAGACCAGCTAGATCTACTGTCTCTATTATATTATGACAGACCAGCTAGATCTACTGTCTCTATTATATTATGACAGACCAGCTAGATCTACTGTCTCTATTATATTATGACAGACCAGCTAGATCTACTGTCTCTATTATATTATGACAGACCAGGTAGATCTACTGTCTCTATTATATTATGACAGACCAGCTAGATCTACTGTCTCTATTATATTATGACAGACCAGCTAGATCTACTGTCTCTATTATATTATGACAGACCAGCTAGATCTACTGTCTCTATTATATTATGACAGACCAGCTAGATCTACTGTCTCTATTATATTATGACAGACCAGCTAGATCTACTGTCTCTATTATATTATGACAGACCAGCTAGATCTACTGTCTCTATTATATTATGACAGACCAGCTAGATCTACTGTCTCTATTATATTATGACAGACCAGCTAGATCTACTGTCTCTATTATATTATGACAGACCAGCTAGATCTACTGTCTCTATTATATTATGACAGACCAGCTAGATCTACTGTCTCTATTATATTATGACAGACCAGCTAGATCTACTGTCTCTATTATATTATGACAGACCAGCTAGATCTACTGTCTCTATTATATTATGACAGACCAGCTAGATCTACTGTCTCTATTATATTATGACAGACCAGCTAGATCTACTGTCTCTATTATATTATGACAGACCAGGTAGATCTACTGTCTCTATTATATTATGACAGACCAGCTAGATCTACTGTCTCTATTATATTATGACAGACCAGCTAGATCTACTGTCTCTATTATATTATGACAGACCAGCTAGATCTACTGTCTCTATTATATTATGACAGACCAGCTAGATCTACTGTCTCTATTATATTATGACAGACCAGCTAGATCTACTGTCTCTATTATATTATGACAGACCAGCTAGATCTACTGTCTCTATTATATTATGACAGACCAGCTAGATCTACTGTCTCTATTATATTATGACAGACCAGCTAGATCTACTGTCTCTATTATATTATGACAGACCAGCTAGATCTACTGTCTCTATTATATTATGACAGACCAGCTAGATCTACTGTCTCTATTATATTATGACAGACCAGCTAGATCTACTGTCTCTATTATATTATGACAGACCAGCTAGATCTACTGTCTCTATTATATTATGACAGACCAGGTAGATCTACTGTCTCTATTATATTATGACAGACCAGCTAGATCTACTGTCTCTATTATATTATGACAGACCAGCTAGATCTACTGTCTCTATTATATTATGACAGACCAGCTAGATCTACTGTCTCTATTATATTATGACAGACCAGCTAGATCTACTGTCTCTATTATATTATGACAGACCAGCTAGATCTACTGTCTCTATTATATTATGACAGACCAGCTAGATCTACTGTCTCTATTATATTATGACAGACCAGCTAGATCTACTGTCTCTATTATATTATGACAGACCAGCTAGATCTACTGTCTCTATTATATTATGACAGACCAGCTAGATCTACTGTCTCTATTATATTATGACAGACCAGCTAGATCTACTGTCTCTATTATATTATGACAGACCAGCTAGATCTACTGTCTCTATTATATTATGACAGACCAGCTAGATCTACTGTCTCTATTATATTATGACAGACCAGCTAGATCTACTGTCTCTATTATATTATGACAGACCAGCTAGATCTACTGTCTCTATTATATTATGACAGACCAGCTAGATCTACTGTCTCTATTATATTATGACAGACCAGCTAGATCTACTGTCTCTATTATATTATGACAGACCAGCTAGATCTACTGTCTCTATTATATTATGACAGACCAGCTAGATCTACTGTCTCTATTATATTATGACAGACCAGCTAGATCTACTGTCTCTATTATATTATGACAGACCAGCTAGATCTACTGTCTCTATTATATTATGACAGACCAGCTAGATCTACTGTCTCTATTATATTATGACAGACCAGCTAGATCTACTGTCTCTATTATATTATGACAGACCAGCTAGATCTACTGTCTCTATTATATTATGACAGACCAGCTAGATCTACTGTCTCTATTATATTATGACAGACCAGCTAGATCTACTGTCTCTATTATATTATGACAGACCAGCTAGATCTACTGTCTCTATTATATTATGACAGACCAGCTAGATCTACTGTCTCTATTATATTATGACAGACCAGCTAGATCTACTGTCTCTATTATATTATGACAGACCAGCTAGATCTACTGTCTCTATTATATTATGACAGACCAGCTAGATCTACTGTCTCTATTATATTATGACAGACCAGCTAGATCTACTGTCTCTATTATATTATGACAGACCAGCTAGATCTACTGTCTCTATTATATTATGACAGACCAGCTAGATCTACTGTCTCTATTATATATATGACAGACCAGCTAGATCTACTGTCTCTATTATATTATGACAGACCAGCTAGATCTACTGTCTCTATTATATTATGACAGACCAGGTAGATCTACTGTCTCTATTATATTATGACAGACCAGCTAGATCTACTGTCTCTATTATATTATGACAGACCAGCTAGATCTACTGTCTCTATTATATTATGACAGACCAGCTAGATCTACTGTCTCTATTATATTATGACAGACCAGCTAGATCTACTGTCTCTATTATATTATGACAGACCAGCTAGATCTACTGTCTCTATTATATTATGACAGACCAGCTAGATCTACTGTCTCTATTATATTATGACAGACCAGCTAGATCTACTGTCTCTATTATATTATGACAGACCAGCTAGATCTACTGTCTCTATTATATTATGACAGACCAGCTAGATCTACTGTCTCTATTATATTATGACAGACCAGCTAGATCTACTGTCTCTATTATATTATGACAGACCAGCTAGATCTACTGTCTCTATTATATTATGACAGACCAGCTAGATCTACTGTCTCTATTATATTATGACAGACCAGCTAGATCTACTGTCTCTATTATATTATGACAGACCAGCTAGATCTACTGTCTCTATTATATTATGACAGACCAGCTAGATCTACTGTCTCTATTATATTATGACAGACCAGCTAGATCTACTGTCTCTATTATATTATGACAGACCAGCTAGATCTACTGTCTCTATTATATTATGACAGACCAGCTAGATCTACTGTCTCTATTATATTATGACAGACCAGCTAGATCTACTGTCTCTATTATATTATGACAGACCAGCTAGATCTACTGTCTCTATTATATTATGACAGACCAGCTAGATCTACTGTCTCTATTATATTATGACAGACCAGCTAGATCTACTGTCTCTATTATATTATGACAGACCAGCTAGATCTACTGTCTCTATTATATTATGACAGACCAGCTAGATCTACTGTCTCTATTATATTATGACAGACCAGCTAGATCTACTGTCTCTATTATATTATGACAGACCAGCTAGATCTACTGTCTCTATTATATTATGACAGACCAGCTAGATCTACTGTCTCTATTATATTATGACAGACCAGCTAGATCTACTGTCTCTATTATATTATGACAGACCAGCTAGATCTACTGTCTCTATTATATTATGACAGACCAGCTAGATCTACTGTCTCTATTATATTATGACAGACCAGCTAGATCTACTGTCTCTATTATATTATGACAGACCAGCTAGATCTACTGTCTCTATTATATTATGACAGACCAGCTAGATCTACTGTCTCTATTATATTATGACAGACCAGCTAGATCTACTGTCTCTATTATATTATGACAGACCAGCTAGATCTACTGTCTCTATTATATTATGACAGACCAGCTAGATCTACTGTCTCTATTATATTATGACAGACCAGCTAGATCTACTGTCTCTATTATATTATGACAGACCAGCTAGATCTACTGTCTCTATTATATTATGACAGACCAGCTAGATCTACTGTCTCTATTATATTATGACAGACCAGCTAGATCTACTGTCTCTATTATATTATGACAGACCAGCTAGATCTACTGTCTCTATTATATTATGACAGACCAGCTAGATCTACTGTCTCTATTATATATATGACAGACCAGCTAGATCTACTGTCTCTATTATATTATGACAGACCAGCTAGATCTACTGTCTCTATTATATTATGACAGACCAGCTAGATCTACTGTCTCTATTATATTATGACAGACCAGCTAGATCTACTGTCTCTATTATATTATGACAGACCAGCTAGATCTACTGTCTCTATTATATTATGACAGACCAGCTAGATCTACTGTCTCTATTATATTATGACAGACCAGCTAGATCTACTGTCTCTATTATATTATGACAGACCAGCTAGATCTACTGTCTCTATTATATTATGACAGACCAGCTAGATCTACTGTCTCTATTATATTATGACAGACCAGCTAGATCTACTGTCTCTATTATATTATGACAGACCAGCTAGATCTACTGTCTCTATTATATTATGACAGACCAGCTAGATCTACTGTCTCTATTATATTATGACAGACCAGCTAGATCTACTGTCTCTATTATATTATGACAGACCAGCTAGATCTACTGTCTCTATTATATTATGACAGACCAGCTAGATCTACTGTCTCTATTATATTATGACAGACCAGCTAGATCTACTGTCTCTATTATATTATGACAGACCAGCTAGATCTACTGTCTCTATTATATTATGACAGACCAGCTAGATCTACTGTCTCTATTATATTATGACAGACCAGCTAGATCTACTGTCTCTATTATATTATGACAGACCAGCGAGATCTACTGTCTCTATTATATTATGACAGACCAGCTAGATCTACTGTCTCTATTATATTATGACAGACCAGCTAGATCTACTGTCTCTATTATATTATGACAGACCAGCTAGATCTACTGTCTCTATTATATTATGACAGACCAGCTAGATCTACTGTGTCTATTATATTATGACAGACCAGCTAGATCTACTGTCTCTATTATATTATGACAGACCAGCTAGATCTACTGTCTCTATTATATTATGACAGACCAGCTAGATCTACTGTCTCTATTATATTATGACAGACCAGCTAGATCTACTGTCTCTATTATATTATGACAGACCAGCTAGATCTACTGTCTCTATTATATTATGACAGACCAGCTAGATCTACTGTCTCTATTATATTATGACAGACCAGCTAGATCTACTGTCTCTATTATATTATGACAGACCAGCTAGATCTACTGTCTCTATTATATTATGACAGACCAGCTAGATCTACTGTCTCTATTATATTATGACAGACCAGCTAGATCTACTGTCTCTATTATATTATGACAGACCAGCTAGATCTACTGTCTCTATTATATTATGACAGACCAGCTAGATCTACTGTCTCTATTATATTATGACAGACCAGCTAGATCTACTGTCTCTATTATATTATGACAGACCAGCTAGATCTACTGTCTCTATTATATTATGACAGACCAGCTAGATCTACTGTCTCTATTATATTATGACAGACCAGCTAGATCTACTGTCTCTATTATATTATGACAGACCAGCTAGATCTACTGTCTCTATTATATTATGACAGACCAGCTAGATCTACTGTCTCTATTATATTATGACAGACCAGCTAGATCTACTGTCTCTATTATATTATGACAGACCAGCTAGATCTACTGTCTCTATTATATTATGACAGACCAGCTAGATCTACTGTCTCTATTATATTATGACAGACCAGCTAGATCTACTGTCTCTATTATATTATGACAGACCAGCTAGATCTACTGTCTCTATTATATTATGACAGACCAGCTAGATCTACTGTCTCTATTATATTATGACAGACCAGCTAGATCTACTGTCTCTATTATATTATGACAGACCAGCTAGATCTACTGTCTCTATTATATTATGACAGACCAGCTAGATCTACTGTCTCTATTATATTATGACAGACCAGCTAGATCTACTGTCTCTATTATATTATGACAGACCAGCTAGATCTACTGTCTCTATTATATTATGACAGACCAGCTAGATCTACTGTCTCTATTATATTATGACAGACCAGCTAGATCTACATGTCTCTATTATATTATGACAGACCAGCTAGATCTACTGTCTCTATTTATATTATGACAGACCAGCTAGATCTACTGTCTCCAATTCAACTACTATGACAGACCAGCTAGATCTACTGTCTCTATTATATTTTGACAGACCAGCTAGATCTAATGTCTCTATTATATTATGACAGACCAACTAGATCTACTGTCTGTTATATTATGACAGACCAGCTAGATCCTGTCTCTATTATATTATGACAGACCAGCTATATCTACTGTCTCTATTATATTATGACAGACCAGCTAGATCTACTGTCTCTATGTCTCCTATTATATTATGACAGACCAGCTAGATCTACTGTCTCTATTATACTATGACAGACCAGCTAGATCTACTGTCTCTATTCTATTATTTATGACAGACCAGCTAGATCTACTGTCTCTATTATTATGACAGACCAGCTATATCTACTGTCTCTATTATATTATGACAGACCAGTTTTATCTAATGTCTCTATTATATTATGACAGACCAGCTAGATCTAATGTTCCCTATTATATTATGACAGACCAGCTAGATCTATGTCTCTATTATATTTTGATAGACCAGCTAGATCTAATGTCTCTATTATATTATGACAGACCAGCTAGATCTACTGTCTCTATTATATTATGAGAGACCAGCTAGATCTACTGCCTCTATTTATATTATGAAAGACCAGCGATATAATGCTCCTATTATATTATGACAGACCAGCTAGACTACTGTCTCTTGTTATATTATGAGAGTATTCAGCTAGATCTACTGGGGTTCCCTATTATATCATGACAGACCAGCTAGATCTACTGTCTCTATTATCATGACAGACCAGCTAGATCTTTACTGCCCTTTATAGTATGACAGACCAGCTAGATATACTGTTCTATTATATTATGACAGACCAGCTAGATCTACTGTCTCTATTATATTATGAGACCAGCTAGATATACTGCTCCTATTATATTTTGACAGACCAACAGCTAGATTCACTGTCTCTATTATATTATGAGAGACCAGCTTGATCTACTGTCTCTATTATAAACTGAAAGACCAGCTAGATATAATGTCTCTCTATTATATAATGACAGACCAGCTAGATCTACTGTCTCTATGTCTCTATTATATTTGACAGACCAGCGCTAGATCTACTGTCTCTATTATAATATGACAGACCAGCTAGATCTACTGTCTGTATAATAATATGAGAGACCAGCTTAGATCTAAATGTCTCTATTATAATATGACAGACCAGCTAGATCTACTGTCTCTATTTTGATATGACAAACCAGCTAGATCTACTGTCTCTATGTCTTATTATATTATGACAACCAGCTAGATTCACTGCCCTATTATAATATGACAGACCAGCTAGATCAACTGTCTCTATTATATATGAGTGACAGACCCAGCCAGACTCACTGTCTCTATTATCAATTATGAGAGACCAGCTTTCAGATCTACTGTCTCTATTGTTTTATGGCTAGATCTACCGTCTCTATTATATTATGACAGACCAGCTAGATCTACTGTCTCTATTATATTATGACAGACCAGCTAGATCTACTGTCTCTATTATATTATGACAGACCAGCTAGATCTACTGTCTCTATTATATTATGACAGACCAGCTAGATCTACTGTCTCTATTATATTATGACAGACCAGCTAGATCTACTGTCTCTATTATATTATGACAGACCAGCTAGATCTACTGTCTCTATTATATTATGACAGACCAGCTAGATCTACTGTCTCTATTATATTATGACAGACCAGCTAGATCTACTGTCTCTATTATATTATGAGAGACCAGCTAGATCTACTGTCTCTATTATATTATGACAGACCAGCTAGATCTACTGTCTCTATTATATTATGACAGACCAGCTAGATCTACTGTCTCTTATTATATTATGACAGACCAGCTAGATCTACTGTCTCTATTATATTATGACAGACCAGCTAGATCACTGTCTCTATTATATTATGACAGACCAGCTAGATCTACTGTCTCTATTATATTATGACAGACCAGCTAGATCTACTGTCTCTATTATATTATGACAGACGAGCTAGATCTACTGTCTCTATTATATTATGACAGACCAGCTAGATCTACTGTCTCTATTATATTATGACAGACCAGCCAGATCTACTGTCTCTATTATATTATGACAGACCAGCTAGATCTACTGCCTCTATTATATTATGACAGACCAGCTAGATCTACTGTCTCTATTGTATTATGACAGACCAGCGAGATCTACTGTCTCTATTATATTATGACAGACCAGCGATCTACTGTCTCTATTATATTATGACAGACCAGCTAGATCCACTGTCTCTTTATGACAGACCAGGTAGATCTACTGTCTCTATTGTATTA
>NW_024608459.1:0-2500 GCF_018296145.1 Oncorhynchus tshawytscha
CTCTCCTTTATGAGTTAGCCACTCGTGTGCAGACCAACTCCCCTTATGAGTTAGCCACTCTGTGTAGACCAATCCCCTTTATGAATTAGTCATGCTGTGTGTATCAACTTCCTTATGAGTTAGTCATGCTGTGTGTAGACCAACACTCCTTTATGAGTTAGTCATGCTGTGTTAGCCACTCTGTGTAGACCACACTCCTTTATGAATCATAGACCAACTCTCCTTTATGAGTTAGCCACTCTGTGTGTAGACCAACTCTCCTTTAAATGTTAGTCACTCTGTGTGTAGACCAACTCTCCTTTATGAGTTAGTCATGCTGTGTGTAGACCAACTCTCCTTTATGAGTTAGCCACTCTGTGTGTAGACCAACTCTCCTTTAAATGTTAGTCACTCTGTGTGGACCAACTCTCCTTTATGAGTTAGCCACTCTGTGTGTAGACCAACTCTCGCTATGAGTTAGTCATGCTGTGCAGACCAACTCTCCTTTAAATGTTAGTCATGCTGTGTGTAGACCAACTCTCCTTTATGAGTTAGCCACTCTGTGTGTAGACCAACTCTCCTTTATGTTAGTCACTCTGTGTGTCATGCTGTGTAGCCACTCTGTGTGTAGACCAACTCTCCTTTATGAGTTAGTCATGCTGTGTGTAGACCAACTCTCCTTATGAGTTAGCCACTCTGTGTGTAGACCAACTCTCCTTTAAATGTTAGTCAC
Organism: Oncorhynchus tshawytscha; assembly: GCF_018296145.1. Classification (NCBI taxonomy): domain Eukaryota; kingdom Metazoa; phylum Chordata; class Actinopteri; order Salmoniformes; family Salmonidae; genus Oncorhynchus; species Oncorhynchus tshawytscha. Next base: position 713 of record NW_024608459.1, read on the forward strand.
TCTGTGTGTAGACCAACACTCCTTTATGAGTTAGTCATGCTGTGTGTAGACCAACTCTCCTTTATGAGTTAGCCACTCTGTGTGTAGACCAACTCTCCTTTAAATGTTAGTCACTCTGTGTGTAGACCAACTCTGCTTTATGAGTTAGCCACCTGTGTGTAGACCAACTCTCCTTTAAATGTTAGTCACTCTGTGTGTAGACCAACTCTCCTTTTATGAGTTAGCCACTCTGTGTGTAGACCAACTCTCCTTTAAATGTTAGTCACTCTGTGTGTAGACCAACCTCCTTTATGAGTTAGTCATGCTGTGTGTAGACCAACTCTCCTTTATGAGTTAGCCACTCTGTGTGTAGACCAACTCTCCTTTATGAGTTAGTCACTCTGTGTGTAGACCAACTCTCCTTTATGAGTTAGCCACTCTGTGTGTAGACCAACTCTCCTTTATGAGTTAGCCACTCTGTGTGTAGACCAACTCTCCTTTATGAGTTAGCCACTCTGTGTGTAGACCAACTCTCCTTTATGAGTTAGTCACTCTGTGTGTAGACCAACTCTCCTTTATGAGTTAGTCACTCTGTGTGTAGACCAACTCTCCTTTATGAGTTAGCCACTCTGTGTGTAGACTGTTCAATCTCTCTCTCTCTCTCACTCACTCACTCACTCACTCACTCACTCACTCACTCACTCACTCACTCACTCACTCACTCACTCACTCACTCACATACACAACCAAACACTGGGTTGCACACACCTAATCCCTCATATGAGATCTGCCCGGGCATTGCCTTGGCCGCGGCTCGCGTGATGACCTCACCCGGCCAAAACGGGGCGAGCGCGGGGAATAGCTTAATCTAATTGGCTGGCAGCAGATATCGTTGGCTGGCGTTATCGTGCGCCATTGGGAAGCTTTCATGACAGCCATGCTGAGTGGGTTTTTAATCAGGACTGGTTAACAAGCCCTCTAACTAAGACCCTACACACTGCCCTGGAGATAGCACTGTACTGCCTCTGATCCAGATTAAGGCTGCGTCCCAAATGCTACTCTCTGGTCCAAAGTAGTGCACTATATATGGAATAGGGTGCCATTTGGGATGAAACCCAGACCCTTGTCTTTTACACCAAAGTCAGATGAATTAGGAATATACTGTAGAGTTATCATCATGTGAAGGAGAGGGGGTTTCATGCTCAATGCGTGGTGGAGACTTTAACGCACTGCATTATGGGCCTTCTGACTAATTGGGCTGCATGGAGAGACAGACAGCTGCTGTCATTAATACAGTTATCATCAACACCGTGTCATTCAGAAAGATTTATGACACTAGGTTTTTGACTGTAAGGCTAATAACAGCAGCGCTGCTAAACACCATCATAACCAATTGGATCATGAATCTCCTCTCCCCTGTAACAGTTCCCCAGATCAGGTTGTTGCTGCAAATGACAACATGACCTGGTAAAGTAAACTCGTAGGAAGTTGGCGTCACGACGCTAAGCTATCCGTCTATTGTTGTTAATAATAAGTCTCTCTTTTGCCCAGATCACTCCGCTGCGGGGGCCTCGGGAAGGGGGCACCCTAGTAACCATCCGGGGAGAACCTGGGCCTGGACTTCAGTGAGATCCAGGGGAACGTCAGGGTGGCCGAGGTGGACTGTACCCCCGTCCCCGAGGGATACATCCCCGCAGAACAGTGAGTACACGGTCACGGTCATTCCAAATCACAGGCTGACCACAGACCCCGGTGCAAACTCTTAGACGCAAGGTCATCTGAGGCACACAGTCACTACTGAATCCCAGT
>NW_024608459.1:5000-22500 GCF_018296145.1 Oncorhynchus tshawytscha
GAGAGAGTGAGAGAGGGAGTCACGTTGAGAGAGCGACGGGCAATCAGATTATCTATCACATCTATTCACATATATCTCTGAGTCTGATCTTCTGTCAATCAAAAGGCGATCAGCTGTGCTTGTTGTCATCCTCTGGCCCAGTGGTGAAAATCCATAGCGACATTAAGACTTCCTGATCCCTAATCAATAACGTCTATAAAAACCAGACCGTGCCAATGGCTTCCCCCAATAAAGCTAAAGGACGAGATCCCTGCTGGCTGCCTGGCACAGAGATGTCTTGAGGAAAAAGCCCAAACATTCCTCGGTTTAGAAAAGTGTCTTTGATTCTACTGTTGTTATTGTTGATTTGAAGAAGGATTCTGGGAAGTTTTCATGTGAACACCTGGTGACATTTCCCCTTCGTTGTTATATTCATATGCTCCGTAGTCTAGTCCATTATCATGACGTCAGCTACATTGTAGCATAAGTTGGTTCCAGGTAGTAGTAGGGCAGACCGGTGAGACCATTGAGGTAAAATACTTCTCTCTCTCTCTCTCTCTGCCATAGGAGGGGCGGCCAGTGGATCACGTGTCGCTCCCACGCCTCGCTGCAAGGATATGGAAACGTCAGTGTGTCAGTGACGGTGGACAAGGCCCGCATACAGAAAGACTTGAAGTTTGAGTACGTGGAGGACCCCACTATCATCAAGCTGGAACCTGAGTGGAGCATCTTCAGGTGAGACGACAGGGGAGCAGGAAATGGGACCATTCGGGCAATTATAAAAGCCAATCATAAGTGTGAGTGTGTGACCAAGCAAGCCATGGTGGTGCCGCTCTCCCCTCTCTCTACCACAGTGGGCACACACCTGTGACCGTGACCGGCACCAACCTGGACATCATACAGAGCCCCCTCATCAGAGCCAAGTACAACGGTCGAGAGACGGTCAATGTGAGTAGAACATGGTCAATGAGAGGTCACACCTCTAACTAACGGTCGAGAGACGGTCAATGTGAGTAGAACATGGTCAATGAGAGGTCACACCTCTAACCAACGGTCGAGAGACGGTCAACGTGAGTAGAACATGGTCAATGAGAGGTCACACCTCTAACCAACGGTCGAGAGACGGTCAACGTGAGTAGAACATGGTCAATGAGAGGTCACACCTCTAACCAACGGTCGAGAGACGGTCAACGTGAGTAGAACATGGTCAATCAGAGGTCACACCTCTAACCGACGGTCAACGTGAGTAGAACATGGTCAATGAGAGGTCACACCTCTAACTAACGGTCGAGAGACAGTCAATGTGAGTAGAACATGGTCAATGAGAGGTCACACCTCTAACCAACGGTCGAGAGACGGTCAATGTGAGTAGAACATGGTCAATCAGAGGTCACACCTCTAACTAACGGTCAATAGCCTCAACCCTTTACACACTCGTGCGAACTAAGGTCAAATCCCCACAGGAAACCAATGAAAATCCTCCAGATATGTTTTCCAAGTCTGGAACGGATAGCGATGTATGGACAAGGAATGCACTCCTACAGCAGAGAGACGAAGAGGTTGTATTACAGTAGATTCCAATAACAGAGAAAGCCCTGTTTCTCTGTATCCCTCCACTCCAGACAGAAAGCCCTGTTTACCTGTCTCCCTCCACCCCAGAAAAAGAAAGTCATGTCACCCTGTATTCCTCCACCCCAGACAGAAAGCCCTGTCACCCCGTATCCCTCCACCCCAGATTCTGTTTCCCTGTATCCCTCCACCCCAGACAGAAAGCCCTGTCACCCTGTATCCCTCCACCCCAGATTCTGTTTCCCTGTATCCCTCCACCCCAGACAGAAAGCCCTGTCAGAACATCTGTTTCCCTGTATCCTCCACCCCAGACAGAAGATCTGTTTCCCTGTATCCCTCCACCCCAGACAGAACATCTGTTTCCCTGTATTCCTCCACCCCAGACAGAACATCTGTTTCCCTGTATCCCTCCACCCCAGATTCTGTTTCCCTGTATCCCTCCACCCCAGACAGAAAGCCCTGTCATCCTGTATCCCTCCACCCCAGATTCTGTTTCCCTGTATCCCTCCACCCCAGACAGAACATCTGTTTCCCTGTATTCCTCCACCCCAGACAGAAGATCTGTTTCCCTGTATCCCTCCACCCCAGACAGAACATCTGTTTCCCTGTATTCCTCCACCCCAGACAGAACATCTGTTTCCCTGTATCCCTCCACCCCAGACCCAGACAAAATCCCTGATCCCTGTATTCCTCCACCCCAGACAGAACATCTGTTTCCCTGTATTCCTCCACCCCAGACAGAACATCTGTTTCCCTGTATTCCTCCACCCCAGACAGAACATCTGTTTCCCTGTATTCCTCCACCCCAGACAGAACATCTGTTTCCCTGTATTCCTCCACCCCAGACAGAAATCCCTGTTTCATGTATCTCTCCACCCAATACAGAAATCCCTGTTTCCTGTATCCCTCCACCAAGACAGAAATCCCAGTTCCCTGTATTCCTCCACCCTAGACAGAAAGTCTTGTTTTCCTGTATCTCTCCACCCCGAAAGAAAACAAAAAGATCATGAGTTTCAACGTGAGGTGAACCATACATAAACCAAACTATCAGATTCCCCCTGGAACCACAGTACCCATGGGAGTTCCCTAACCAGCCCTGAGATCTGATCTGAGGTCTGATTGAAAGGCATGGGGAGAGACAAAAGGCAGTAATGCTATCTTCCTGGTCCATCGAAGAGACCGCCACCGTTCTGCAGCTGTGCTCCAATAGAATAAGCGTAGGGAGCCATTGTTGCTCCAAGTACAGATGGCCGCACTTCAAAAGCCCCTTGAATCAAAACCCTGTATATTCGCCATGTTAATTTGCCACGTCCCAGTTTCTCATTTTCGACTATGATCTTTGCAATCATTTTGATCCTGCCTGGGCGATATTTATATATAACCATGCTTGTTTTGAAAATACTTGTCTGCTTCCCCACTATCTGGCCAATTCACTCTCACACACACAAACACACAGCGTTCTCTGCAGTTACAGACGTGTGACGCAGGCGCCGACACCGGGTCAGCCGCACCCCCCATGATTTGTCTGGTTTGATGTACCGCCGTCGTGAGGAACCAATTAAAATGACAGGTTTTACTCAGAGGGGGATTTGTTTGCGTGGCGGACCGTGTAGCAGAGGTTACAGTGGAGATGTGAAATGCCTCAGAGAGATTCTCCAGGTGGGAAAGTTTTGCTAGAGGCCCTCATTGTGTGTTCTGCCACCTACCACACTGTTGATTTTCTCCAAGTCGTAACAAGAGACAGAATATTAAAGAGAGAGAGATATAGTGGCCCAGAGTGAGAGAGCTACAGAGAGAGAGAGATAGTGGCCCAGAGAGAGAGAGCTACAGAGAGAGAGAGAGAGGGAGAGTGGCCCAGAGGAGAGCTACAGAGAGAGAGAGAGCTACAGAGAGAGAGATATAGTGGCCCAGAGAGAGCTACAGAGAGAGAGCTACAGAGAGAGAGATATAGTGGCCCAGAGAGAGAGCTACAGAGAGAGAGATATAGTGGCCCAGAGAGAGAGCTACAGAGAGAGAGCTACAGAGAGATATAGTGGCCCAGAGAGAGAGCTACAGAGAGAGAGATATAGTGGCCCAGAGAGAGAGCTACAGAGAGAGAGAGAGAGAGCTACAGAGAGAGAGAGATACAGTGGCCCAGAGAGAGAGCTACAGAGAGAGAGATATAGTGGCCCAGAGAGAGAGCTACAGAGAGAGAGATACAGTGGCCCAGAGAGAGAGAGCTACAGAGAGAGAGATATAGTGGCCCAGAGAGAGAGCTACAGAGAGAGAAAGATATAGTGGCCCAGAGAGAGAGAGCTACAGAGCGAGAGATATAGTGGCCCAGAGAGAGAGCTACAGAGAGAGAGATATAGTGGCCCAGAGAGAGAGCTACAGAGAGAGATATAGTGGCCCAGAGAGAGAGCTACAGAGAGAGAGAGATACAGTGGCCCAGAGAGAGAGAGCTACAGAGAGAGAGATACAGTGGCCCAGAGAGAGAGAGCTACAGAGAGAGAGATATAGTGGCCCAGAGAGAGAGAGCTACAGAGAGAGAGATATAGCGGCCCAGAGAGAGAGCTACAGAGAGAAAGATATAGTGGCCCAGAGAGAGAGCTACAGAGAGAGAGAGAGATAGTGGCCCAGAGAGAGAGCTACAGAGAGAGAGATATAGTGGCCCAGAGAGAGATACAGTGCCTTGCAAAAGTATTCATACCCTTTGCGTTATTCCTATTTTGTTGCATTACAACCTGTAATTTAAATATATTTTTATTTGTATTCCATGTAATGGACAAAAATAGTCAAATTGGTGAAGTGAAATGAAAAAAAAAAAAATTCTTTCAAAAAATTCAAAAAAACTAAAAAGTGGTGTGTACATATGTATTCACCCCCTTTACTATGAAGCTCTAAATAATATCTGGTGCAACCAATTACCTTCAGAAGTCACATAATTAGTTAAATAAAGTCCACCCGTGTGCAATCTAAGTGTCACATGATCTGTCACATGATCTCAGTATATATACACCTGTTCTGAAAGGCCCCAGAGTCTGCATCACCACTTAGCAAGGGGCACCACCAAGCAAATGGCACCATGAAGACCAAGGAGCTCTCCAAACAGGTCAGGGACAACGTTGTGGAGAAATACCGATAAGGGTTGGGTTATAAAAAAATATCCCAAACTTTGAACATGCCACGGAGCACCATTAAATCCATCCAAGAATGTGGCACTACAACAAACCTGCCAAGAGAGGGCCGCCCACCAAAACTCACGGACCAGGCAAGGAGGGCATTAATCAGAGAGGCAACCAAGATAACCCTGAAGGAGCTGCAAAGCTCCACAGCGAAAGATTAGAGTATCTGTCCATAGGACCACTTTATGCCGTACACTCCACAGTGTAATAAAATAAACAAACACATTTGGTGTTCACCAAAAGGCATGTGGGAGACTCCCCAAACATATGGAAGAAGGTACTCTGGTCAGATGAGACTAAAAGTGAGCTTTTTGTCTATCAAGGAAAAGGCTATGTCTGGTGCAAACCCAACACCTCACATCACCCTGAGAACACCATCCCCAGCATCACCAGCACTGTGGGGATGTTTTACATCGGCAGGGACTGGGTGGGAAACTGGTCAGGATTGAAGGAATAATGGATGGTGCTAAATACAGGGAAATTCTTGAGGGAAACCTGTTTCAGTCTTCCCAAGATTTGAGACTGGGACGGAGGTTCACCTTCCAGCAGGACAATGACCCTAAGCATACTGCTAAAACAACGCTCGAGTGGTTTAAGGGGAAACATTTAAATGTATTGGAATGGCCTAGTCAAAGCCCAGACCTCCATTCAATTGAGAATCTGTGGTATGACTTAAAGATTGCTGTACACCAGCAGAACCCATTCATCTTGAAGGAGCTGGAGCAGTTTTGCTTTGAAGAATGGGCAAAAATCCCAGTGGCTAGATGTGCCAAGCTTATTGAGACATACCCCTAGAGACTTGCAGCTGTAATTGCTGCAAAAGGTGTCTCTACAAAGTATTGACTTTGGGGGGGTGAATAGTTATGCATGCATGTCTTATTTCTTGTTTGTTTCACAATAATATTTTGCATCTTAAAAGAGGTAGGCATGTTGATACAAACCTCCCCAAATGTGAATACTTTCACAAGCCACTGTATAGAGAGAGAGAGATACAGAGAGAGAGATACAGAGAGAGAGATACAGAGAGAGAGATACAGAGAGAGAGATACAGAGAGAGAGATACAGAGAGAGAGATACAGAGAGAGAGATACAGAGAGAGAGAGAGTTAGTGAGCCAGAGAGAGAGATGCAGAGAGAGTTAGTGAGCCAGAGAGAGAGATGCAGAGAAAGATAGTGAGCCAGAGAGAGAGATGCAGAGAGAGTTAGTGAGACAGAGAGAGAGATGCAGAGAGAGATAGTGAGCCAGAGAGAGAGATGCAGAGAGAGATAGTGAGCCAGAGAGAGAGATGCAGAGAGAGAGTTAGTGAGCCAGAGAGAGAGACGCAGAGAGAGTTAGTGAGCCAGAGAGAGAGATGCAGAGAGAGTTAGTGAGCCAGAGAGAGAGATGCAGAGAGTTAGTGAGCCAGAGAGAGAGATGCAGAGAGAGTTAGTGAGACAGAGAGAGAGATACAGAGAGAGATAGTGAGCCAGAGAGAGATGCAGAGAGAGATAGTGAGCCAGAGAGAGATGCAGCGAGAGAGTTAGTGAGCCAGAGAGAGAGATGCAGAGAGTTAGTGAGCCAGAGAGAGAGATGCAGAGAGAGTTAGTGAGCCAGAGAGAGAGAGTTAATGAGCCAGAGAGAGAGAGTTAGTGAGCCAGAGAGAGAGAGATGCAAAGAGAGTTAGTGAGCCAGAGAGAGAGATGCAGAGAGAGTTAATGAGCCAGAGAGAGAGATGCAGAGAGAGATAGTGAGCCAGAGAGAGAGATGCAGAGAGAGTTAGTGAGCCAGAGAGAGATGCAGAGAGAGTTAGTGAGCCAGAGAGAGAGTTAATGAGCCAGAGAGAGAGAGTTAGTGAGCCAGAGAGAGATGCAGAGAGAGTTAGTGAGCCAGAGAGAGATGCAGAGAGAGTTAGTGAGCCAGAGAGAGATGCAGAGAGAGTTAGTGAGCCAGAGAGAGAGAGTTAATGAGCCAGAGAGAGAGAGTTAGTGAGCCAGAGAGAGAGATGCAAAGAGAGTTAGTGAGCCAGAGAGAGATGCAGAGAGAGATAGTGAGCCAGAGAGAGAGATGCAGAGAGAGATAGTGAGCCAGAGAGAGATGCAGAGAGTTAGTGAGCCAGAGAGAGATGCAGAGAGAGTTAGTGAGCCAGAGAGAGAGAGTTAGTGAGCCAGAGAGAGAGATGCAAAGAGAGTTAGTGAGCCAGAGAGATGCAGAGAGAGTTAGTGAGCCAGAGAGAGATGCAGAGAGAGATAGTGAGCCAGAGAGAGATGCAGAGAGAGTTAGTGAGCCAGAGAGAGAGTTAATGAGCCAGAGAGAGAGAGAGTTAGTGAGCCAGAGAGAGAGATGCAGAGAGAGTTCGTGAGCCAGAGAGAGAGAGATGCAGAGAGAGTTAGTGAGCCAGAGAGAGAGAGTTAGTGAGCCAGAGAGAGATACAGCCAGAGAGAGAGTTAGTGAGCCAGAGAGAAAGAGTTTGTGAGCCAGAGAGAGAGATAAAGTCCCATATCTATTGTGTGAAATACCACAGTGTGCCATCACAGCAGCAAGATTTGTGACCTGTTGCCACAAGAAAAGGGCAACCAGTGAAGAACAAACACCATTGTAAACACAACCAATATTTGTTTATTTATTTTCCCTTTTGTACTTTAACTATTTGCACATCATTACAACACTGTATATAGACATAATATAACATTTGACATGTTTTTATTATTTTGTAACTTTTTTGAGTGTAATGTTTACTGTTAATTGTTTATTTAACTTTTGTTTATTATCTACTTAACTTGCTTTGGCATTGCTAACATGTTTCCCATGGAAATAAATCCCTTAAATTGAGTTGAATTGATACAAAGAGAGAGATACAGGTAGAGAGATAGTGAGAGATCTCTTTTGAAACTTCTGTATGTGTAATGTTTACTGTTAATTTTTGTTGTTTTTCACTTTATATATTCACTTTGTATGTTGTCTACCTCACTTGCTTTGGCAATGTTAACACATGTTTCCCATACCAATAAAGCCCTTGAATTGAATTGAATTGAATAGTGAGCCAGAGAGAAAGAGAGAGATACAGACAGAGAGATACAGAGAGAGAGAGATACAGAGAGAGAGATACAGAGAGAGATACAGAGAGAGATATGGAGAGAGAGAGAGAGAGAGAAACAGAGAGAGTGATACAGAGAGAGAGATACACAGAGAGAGAGAGAGAGAGAGAGAGATACAGAGAGAGAAAGATACAGAGAGAGAGATACAGAGAGAGAGATACACAGAGAGAGAGAGATATACAGAGAGAGAGAGAGATAGAGAGATACAGAGAGAGATACAGAGAGAGAGAGAAACAGAGAGAGAGAGATACAGAGAGAGAGATACACAGAGAGAGAGGGATACAGAGAGAGAGAGGGAGAGATACAGAGAGAGAAAGATACAGAGAGAGAGATACAGAGAGAGAGAGATATACAGAGAGAGAGAGAGATAGAGAGATACAGAGAGAGATACAGAGAGAGAGAGAAACAGAGAGAGAGAGATACAGAGAGAGAGAGGGAGAGATACAGAGAGAGAGAGAGAGATAGAGAGATACACAGAGAGAGAGAGATATACAGAGAGAGAGAGAGATAGAGAGATACAGAGAGAGATACAGAGAGAGAGAAACAGAGAGAGAGAGACACAGAGAGAGAGAGAGGGATACAGAGAGAGAGAGGGAGAGATACAGAGAGAGAGAGAGAGAGATAGAGAGATACACAGAGAGATAGAGAGAGAGGGATACAGAGAGAGAAAGATACAGAGAGAGAGAGAGATACAGAGAGAGAGAGATACAGAGATACAGACAGAGAGAGAGAGAGAGAGAGACAGAGAGAAAGAGATACAGAGAGAGAGAGACAGAGAGACAGAGAGAGAGAGATACAGATACAGAGAGAGAAAGATACAGAGAGAGAGATACAGAGAGAGAGAGATATACAGAGAGAGAGAGAGATAGAGAGATACAGAGAGAGATACAGAGAGAGAGAGAAACAGAGAGAGAGAGATACAGAGAGAGATACACAGAGAGAGAGAGAGGGATACAGAGAGAGAGAGGGAGAGATACAGAGAGAGAGAGAGAGATAGAGAGATACACAGAGAGAGAGAGGGATACAGAGAGAGAAAGATACAGAGAGAGAGAGATACAGAGAGAGAGAGAGATACAGAGATACAGACAGAGAGAGAGAGAGAGAGAGACAGAGAGAAAGAGATACAGAGAGAGAGAGAGAGACAGAGAGAGAGAGATACAGAGAGAGCTGAAAGAGAGAGTGAGAGACAAGCCTTTTCTAGGGAAATGAAGGTGAACGTAAGGCTAGTTATCTCTCAGTGAGTCTGCACCATCACACCGGATCAGATCAAAGACCCATTGTGCCGAGGAAAGAGCCACCGCTCCAACTGTTCCACTGATTTAGGCCTCCTTTGAGGTGAACACTCAGATGTGTCTGCACTCAGTAGGTGGCGGCCACGTTGAATGGATTAGATGCCATCTCTTCCAGGGCTCTGACTGACATGTAAACCTGTCATATGAAAGGGACCGTAATGACTGTAGACTGACTGCAGACCTGCAGTGGCTGGCCTCGGGAGGTCTGTCTACAAGGGCCTGTTAGGTAGAGTTGTTTCACACCGACTTCTAAGTGCTGAGAAGTGAATGCAGTGAAGCCCAAAACCATGTATTTAAAACAGGAGGTTAGTTGCACCTTAATTGTGGAGAACGAGCTTGTGGTAATGACTGGAGCGGAATCTGTGGAATGGGATCAAATGCCATTCAATAAGCTCTGTTCCAACCATTATTATGAGACGTTCTCCCCTCAGCAGCCTCCTGTGACTCCTATCAATACTAACATAACTATATTACTGACCATGTATCAATACTAACATAACTATTACTGACCATGTATCAATAATAACATAACTATTACTGACCATGTATCATGTATCAATACTAACATAACTATTACTGACCATGTATCAATAACTAACATGTATAACTATTACTGACCATGTATCAATACTAACATAACTATTACTGACCATGTATCAATACTAACATAACTATTACTGACCATGTATCAATATAACATACTATTATTGACCATGTATCAATACTAACATAACTATTACTGACCATGTATCAATACTAACATAACTATTACTGACCATGTATCAATACTAACATAACTATATTACTGACATGTATCATGTATCAATACTAACATAACTATTACTGACCATGTATCAATACTAACATAACTATATTACTGACCATGTATCATGTATCAATACTAACATACCTATTACTGACCATGTATCAATACTAACATAACTATATTACTGACCATGTATCATGTATCAATACTAACATAACTATTACTGACCATGTATCAATACTAACATAACATATTACTGACCATGTATCAATACTAACATACCTATTACTGACCATGTATCAATACTAACATAACTATATTACTGACCATGTATCAATACTAACATAACTATTACTGACCATGTATCAATACTACATAACTATTACTGACCATGTATCAATACTAACATAACTATTACTGACCATGTATCAATACTAACATAACTATTACTGACCATGTATCAATACTAACATACCTATTACTGACCATGTATCAATACTAACATACCTATTACTGACCATGTATCAATACTAACATAACTATTACTGACCATGTATCAATACTAACATAACTATTACTGACCATGTATCAATACTAACATAACTATTACTGACCATGTATCAATACTAACATAACTATTACTGACCATGTATCAATACTAACATAACTATTACTGACCATGTATCAATACTAACATAACTATTACTGACCATGTATCATGTATCAATACTAACATAACTATTACTGACCATGTATCAATACTAACATAACTATTACTGACCATGTATCAATACTAACATAACTATTATTGACCATGTATCAATACTAACATAACTATATTACTGACCATGACCATGTATCAATACTAACATAACTATATTACTGTATCAATACCATGTATCAATGTATCAATACTAACATAACTATATTACTGACCATGTATCAATACTAACATAACTATTACTGACAATGTATCAATACTAACATAACTATTACTGACCATGTATCAATACTAACATAACTATTACTGACCATGTATCATGTATCCGTGTATCTGTCCCACTATAAAATAAATATACTATAATGACATTAAATAGCGTAGTCGTCCATACTCATCACCCTGTGCCCTCTCCTCTCTCCCAACAGATATGCCAGGTGTTCAGCCCCACGTCCATGCTGTGCCAGGCCCCAGAGCTGCCCATCAGCCTGGGCAGGCAGAGGGAGGTGCCAGCGCGGCCCGATGAGTTTGGCTTCATCCTGGATGACGTGCAGGCAGTGCTGGCCCTCAACAACACGCCGTTCATCTACTACCCCAACCCCGAGTTCGAACCCCTCCATGTGTCTGGGGTGCTGGAGCTCAAGCCTGGCTCCCCCATCATACTGAAGGTGAAGGGGGACTTGTTGAACACAATATTAAAGTTTACACAAAAAAAATGTAAACTGAGTTTGTGGTCCGGTGTCGCCCAGACACTCCCAATGACGATGTGTGTGGAGACGTCTCATTTATCACTTGGTTATTGGAATGAATTATTTCAGATCAAATGTGAGAAAGCCACAAATCAAGGTTCCACTCACTCTAATTCCTCCTCTTCCCCAATATCTCTATTGGGGAAAATCATCTACAACATTCTCTGCTCTCTCTCTGCTCTCTCTCTCTCTGCTCTCTCTGCTTTCTCTCTGCTCTCTCTCTGCTCTCTCTCTCTCTCTCTCTCTCTGCTCTCTCTCTCTGCTCTCTCTCTCTCTGCTCTCTCTCTCTCGCTCTCTCTCTCAAGGTCTCTCTCTCTCTCTTTGCTCTCGCTCTGCTCTCTCTCTCTGCTCTCTCTCTGCTCTCTCTCTCTCTGCTCTCTCTCTGCTCTCTCTCTGCTCTCTCTCTCCATAAATAACACACTTCTGCATACAGTTTTGTTACATATTTATAGTCTACATAGTCTAGTTATATCAATGTATGCATACCATTTAAACAAAACAATACCTTACCCAGTCCAATGCCATTTCCTTCCTGTTTCTCAGGGGCGGAACTTCCTCCCTCCCACCAATACCAACGGTAATAACGGCAAGCTGAACTACACGGTTCTGATTGGTGATAAACCTTGTCTGTTGACCGTGTCAGACAACCAGCTGCTGTGTGAGTCGCCCAACCTGACAGGGCGACACAAAGTCTTGGTGAGTGACACACACACACACACACACACACACACACACACACACACACACAAACCGGTCCCCATTCCAAGCCCCCCACCCACTCTCCTGCTGTCCCGGGCCAGGCCCAGACTATAATCTAATCGGACCGTTGGGTTATACTGTCCACTCTCAACATTCAAACAGAGAAACAACAAATAACCGTTTCAATAAGAGGGATTAGGCAGGCACAAACTCAATAAAGGTTCCATTTGTGGTTCTGAGACGCTTCCTGCTCTGCCACCTGGACCAATGATTGATGGGCAGCGGAAGAAGAGAGACAGGCTACCAGACCCATTACTGTAAAATAGAGCAAGACAGACAGAGAGAAAGGCTACCAGACGCATTACCGTAAAATAGAGCAAGACAGAGACAGGCTACCAGGCGCAATACCGTAAAATAGAGCGAGACAGACAGAGCGACAGGCTACCAGACGCATTACTGTAAAATAGAGCCAGACAGAGACAGGCTACCAGACGTATTACTGTAAAATAGAGCCAGAGAGACAGGCCATCAGACGCATTACTGTAAAATAGAGCCAGAGAGACAGGCTACCAGACGTATTACCGTAAAATAGAGCCAGAAAGACAGGCTACCAGACGTATTACTGTAAAATAGAGCCAGAGAGACAGGCCATCAGACGTATTACTGTAAAATAGAGCCAGAGAGACAGGCTACCAGACGCATTACCGTAAGATAGAGCCAGACAGAGACAGGCTACCAGACGCATTACCGTAAAATAAAACCAGACAGAGACAGGCTACCAGACGTATTACTGTAAAATAGAGCCAGAGAGACAGGCTATCAGACACATTACCGTAAAATAGAGCCAGACAAAAATCAAGACAGAAAGAGAGACAGACAAACAGACATCAAGGCAATATGTCTCTCTGCTCTGTTTTATTCATGTTTATAACAGTGGACCATTCAAGATGCATTTTATTCCCGCTGATTTACAATTGTGTCTCATTTCATAAACCACTTATGCAGTTTTGTTTCACAATAACCATTGGAATACAACGTTTCTGATGACACCACCCAGGAGGTTCACAAAGACAAAACCTTCAGAACCACGGTCTCAGTGCGTCCACACAATAACCCATTTTCTCCTCTCCCCTGTCTCTCCCCCTCTCCCCTGTCTCTCCCTGTCTCTCACCCCTTCTCTCCTCTCTCTCCCCCTCTCCCCTGTCTCTCACCCCCTCTCCCCTGTCTCTCACCCTTCTCCCCTGTCTCTCACCCCTTCTCCCCTCTCTCTCCCCCTCTCCCCTGTCTCTCACCCCCTCTCCACTATCTCCCCTGTCTTTCCCCCTCTCCCCTGTCTCTAACCCCTCTTCCCTGTCTCTCACCCCCTCTCCCCTGTCTCTCCCCTGTCTTTCACCCCTCTCCCCTGTCTCTAACCCCTCTCCCCTGTCTCTAACCCCTCTCCCCTGTCTCTCCCCCTCTCCCCTGTCTTTCCCCCTCTCCCTGTCTCTAACCCCTCTCCCCTGTCTCTCCCCCTCTCCCCTGTCTCTAATCCCCTCTCCCCTGTCTTTCCCCCTCTCCCCTGTCTTCTCCCCTGTCTTTCCCCCTCTCCCTGTCTCTAACCCCTCTCCCCTGTCTCTAACCCCTCTCCCCTGTCTCTAACCCCTCTCCCCTGACTCTCCCCCTCTCCCCTGTCTCTAACCCCTCTTCCCTGTCTCTCACCCCTCTCCCCTGTCTCTCCCCTGTCTTTCCCCCTCTCCTCTGTCTCTAACCCCTCTCCCCTGTCTCTAACCCCTCTCTCCTGTCTCTAACCCCTCTCCCCTGTCTCTCCCTTGTCTCTCCCCCCTCTCCCCTGTCTCTAACCCCTCTCCCCTGTCTCTCCCTCCCCAGGCCCGTGTGGGCGGCATCGAGTTCTCCCCGGGCGTGGTCCACATCACGTCAGACAGTCCGCTGAGCAGCACGGCCATCATCAGCATCGCCGGCGCCGGTGCCCTGCTCATCCTCTTCATTGTGATAGTGCTCATTGCATATAAACGCAAGTCACGCGAGAGCGACCTCACCCTGAAGAGGCTGCAGATGCAGATGGACAACCTAGAGTCTCGTGTGGCCCTGGAGTGTAAAGAGGGTAAGGATTCACATTATTTTTACTCCACACCTTCATTTTCCATGACACCCAAAAGTAAAATTCCAATTCATACACTTATCAAGAGACCAACCCAGGTCATCCCTACTGTCTCTGATCTGGTGTACTCAATAAACACATGTTTCATTTGTCAATGATGTCATATTTTATTAAGGTATCTTTGCTTTTACTCAAGTATGATGATTGAGTACTTTTTCCAACACTGTCAATAGAGTCAGCGAAATGCCGTTGCATGAGCAGCACCACAGTTTGTGGTGGACAAGATGCAAGACATCGCTCTCACACAGTTACACACAGTATCTGCACGTGTGCACAGGTTCACCTCCTGCTGTTACAACGTGGTACCCACGGGACAGAAACAGTGGAGAAGTTTAGCCTCACGCTCCAAAGCTCTTCGTTGTTGCGGAAATTGACCCAATATGCTCTTTACTCTGTGTATCTACAGTTGAAGTCGGAAGTGTAAATACACTTAGGTTGGAGTCATTAAAACTCGTTTTTCAACCACACTACAAATTTCTTGTTAACAAACTACAGTTTTGGCAAGGTGGTTAGGACATCTACTTTGTGCTTGACACAAGTAATTTTTCCAACAATTGTTTACAGACAGATTAATTCACTTATAATTCACTGTATCACAATTCCAGTGGGTCAGAAGTTTACATACACTAACTTGGCTGTGCCTTTAAACAGCTCAGAAAATAACAGAAAATGATGTCATGGCTTTAGAAGCTTCTAATAGGCTAATTGACATAATTTGAGTCAATTGGAGGTGTACCTGTGGATATATTTCAAGGCATACCTTCAAAACTCAGTGCCTCTTTGCTTGACATCATGGGAAAATCAAAAGAAATCAGCCAAGACCTCAGGAAAAAAATGTAGACCTCCACAAGTCTGGTTCATCCTTGGGAGTCATTTCCAAACGCCTGAAGGTACCACGTCCATTTGTACAAACAATAGTACGCGAGTATAAACACCATGGGACCACGCAGCCGTCATACCGCTCAGGAAGTAGACACGTTCTGTCTCCTAGAGATAAACATAGTTTGGTGCGAAAAGTGCAAATCAATCCCAGAACAACAGCAAAGGACCTTGTGAAGATGCTGGAGGAAACAGGTACAAAAGTATCTATATCCACAGTAAAACGAGCCCTATATCGACATAACCTAAAAGGCCAGGAAGAAGCAAGGAAGAAGCCACTACTCAAAAACTGCCATAAAAAAGCCAGACTATGGTTTGCAACTGCACATGGGGACAAAGATCAAACTTTTTGGGGAAAATTCCTCTGGTCTGATGAAACAAAAATGGCCATAACGGCCATAATGACCATCGTTATGTATGGAGGAAAAAGGGGAACGCTTGCAAGCCGAAGAACACCATCCCAACCGTGAAGCACAGGGGTGGCAGCATCATGTTGTGGGGTGCTTTGCTGCAGGAGGGACTGGTGCAGTTCACAAAATAGATGACATCATAAGGTAGGAAAATTATGTGGATATATTGACAATGATCCCAAGCATACTTCCAAAGTTGTGGAAAATGGCTTAAGGACAACAAAGTCAAGGTATTGAAGTGGCCATCACAAAGCCCTGACCTCAATCCTATAGAAAATGTGTGGGCAGAACTGAAAAAGCCTGTGCGAGCAAGGAGGCCAACAAACCTGACTCAGTTACACCAGCTCTGGAATGGGCTAAAATTCACCCAACTTATTGTGGGAAGCTTGTGGAAGGCTACCCAAAACGTTTGACCCAAGTTAAACAATTTGAAGACAATGCTACCAAATACTAATTGAGTGTATGTAAACTTTTGACCCCATTATGATGACATTTCACATTCTTAAAATAAAGTGGTGATCCTAACTGACCTAAGACAGGGGATTTTTACTACGATTAAATGTCAGGAATTGTGAAAAACTGAGTTTAAATGTATTTGGCTAAGGTGTATGTAAACTTCCGACTTCGACTATACGTCATGTCGCTGACTCTACCTTTAAGGAGACTGTTTGTCCGTTTATCCCCTCAGCCTTTGCCGAGCTGCAGACAGACATACATGAGTTGACCAGTGACCTGGACGGAGTGGGCATCCCCTTCCTGGACTACAGGGCCTACACCATGAGGGTCCTCTTCCCTGGCATAGAGGAGCACCCTGTTCTCAGGGACCTGGAGGTAAGAGCTGCCCTGTCAACTGCCTGACGTAGAACAATAGGCATATCTCAAAGTGGTTTCCATCAATGCATTCTAATTCAAAAGTATAAAGTAAATTAAAGGCACAGTGGGGTTACGGGCAGAATTAAAGCTGTCGTTGTTTGTGCTCACGCTCGGTAAACAAATAACACTGTCTCTCATTAGTGCTTGACGCAGTAGTCCAGTCAAATCTCTTGTTAGTAATGGTAACAACATGTGACAAGACGGTTTCTCAGAGTCGAGGACAAATTAAAAGTATAGCGGAGAGAAAAGCAAATCAACTCTGAACTGACAAGCTAGTTATTTATTCCCTAATAACAGTGATGGACAGTGATAATTGAACAACTTCTAGCTGCGAGGCACCGATTTCACAGGCTCAGAGTCGACCATGCGGGTGCCTGATGAGAATTCCCCGTTATAAGAAGAATTAATGATGTTTTAATTGGTATAAATGTCCCGTTATATGATGGAGTTTAATGTGAAATGAAACCTAATGAAAGTAGCAGTGGGCTCATCTCTGGCTGGTGATAGCTGGTTAATTGTTATTGATGTGGGAGATGATACAGGAAATAGCCCTTATTGGGCTTGGAGCAAATAAAGTGTGGATGGGCAATCTCCAACAGTGCATATTCATAGTTTGTAGAGTGAATTTGATTGGGCTGAATCTCTCTCTCTCTTTATAAAAGGATTAGAGCTAATGTCTCAATGACTCAAATGTACTAATATTAGCGACGACTCTAGGCCTACCTGTTAAATCTCAAGAAGATATACATTGTATTTTTCCTCAGAGAATATGGAAAATGGATGCCTACCTTTTCTCCTGATTTTGTGATAGTAATCAGTAGGTGGGATGTTGAATAAGGCTGTTTTATTATGGGGCTACAGTGGGATGTTGAATGGGACTGTTTGATTATGGGGCTACAGTGGGATGTTGAATAAGGCTGTTTTATTATGGGGCTACAGTGGGATGTTGAATAAGGCTGTTTTATTATGGGGCTACAGTGGGATGTTGAATAAGGCTGTTTTATTATGGGGCTACAGTGGGATGTTGAATAAGGCTGTTTAATTATGGGGCTACAGTGGGATGTTGAATAAGGCTGTTTAATTATGGGGCTACAGTGGGATGTTGAATAAGGCTGTTTTATTATGGGGCTACAGTGGGATGTTGAATAAGGCTGTTTTATTATGGGGCTA